>NW_021770784.1:23488-26820 GCF_005508785.2 Acyrthosiphon pisum | reverse complement strand
GGTTAACCCCTGTCTTTAAGTATATATTTGAAAGTCTAAAATCAGTTTTGAATAACTGGATTATTGATGAATCTCAATGGCCAATAGAATCACTATTGCTTTTGAACGAAATTTTTAAGGTTTTTCTTGATTGGTCCACCAACAGAATTGTACTTTATAATTTAGTTCAAAATCATCCTTAGTGAAATGTTCTGAACATAAAGTTTTTTTTTTAATTTTACAAAACAGTAAAATGCTCTAAAGTAAAAATGTATAGATTTTCTGTTTATAATCTTGTTTAGTTAATTTGTCATCATCAGTCTGTTTTTAGAATAGACAATAATATTATTATAAAAACAACACTGGAAAAAGTCTAAACAAATAAGACAATTTTTAATAATTTGTAAATTATTGCAAAATTAATTACAGGTATTATAATTTTTAAAAATATTTTGTAATTTTTAAAATTTAATAATGGTAAATGGACATTTTCCCCCTGGACATTCCCCCCCCCCCCATCAATGTTTTCGGTGTAGTAGGATATATATATATATATATATTTGATGCGGATATTTTTCCCCATTTATGTTTAAGGTTAATTATTGACTAATAATATTGAATTTAATGATATGATATTTTTTATTTTATAAGAATTTTTTTTTTTAATTTAAAATATATAAAATTGTTTTTATTTTCATAACTATAATAGATTATAAACGTTATGTTTAATCAACTGAAAAAATTGATATAAATCAATATAAAATAATAAATTCCAGTATGGCTGCATTTAATATTTAAAACTTCGTACTACTATGAATTAATTTTATTATCTACCTCGCACCTGTTATTTATTCCCCATCTGACACTATCAAACCTTCTTTATATAATTTTTTAATACATGGTAATTTTACTTTATATAAGTTATATGGGCTTATAATATATTATATGAGTAGGTACCTTTTTAAAATTCACAAGTACAAAATATATGAATCCTTAATACTAAATAATAATTTTGTATAAGTCTTGTTTAAACAGCATTGTCAAAATATACTATAATTATAATACATAAAGATTAATTAAAATATATATGTAAACTTTTATTTTTATTTAAAATGTATTTAATTAATAATTTAATTATTTGTTTTAAATTTCATCAATTGTTTTTATGTTTAATTAAAATCTTTGTAAAATAATTTTCTTAAAAGGGTTTTAAGGTGTTATTATTATATTAAAAAAAATTCATAACTTTGGTAAAATAATATTTAAACTATTAATTTTTATACCAACCATAATTTTATACAGTATAGTGTTTTTTTGTTTTTCATTTATGTATCACTTTTATATAATTTTTTAATACATGGTAATTTTACTTTACTTTAAAATGTATTTAATTTATAATTTAATGATATTGTTAATACCAAAATTGTAAAACTATATAATATTTTTAAAACATATTTTCTATGGATAAATATAGTTTAAATATAGTTTAAAAATATATTGTAATGTTATTAAAATTGTTGTTTAATACATTTCTAAAATATCAAACCACCGGACAAAAAATGATTAGAATACATCTTAAAAACAAATTTGTTTTTTATGGAGATTAACGCAAGTTGTTTTAAAAACATATTTATATTTAATAAAATATTTTCTAAACATTTTAAAATTATAATATTGCTATGTGGGTAATTCCGCGTAATTACGTAATAATCTTATTTATCAGTGAATCCAAAGCGACAGACGATCTTCAACGTCACCACTGGCCGCGGCGCTGCTATCGCCACCGGGCCACCGTCGTCCTACACTACACGTCTACACGGCTATACCGACATCGAACATTCTAACTGATGGACTAAAATATTCAATTACTGATGTGAACCATTTAATATTTAAACCGCGTGTTATATATAGCTGCTGTAGCGAGTGTAGCACTGTAGCACATTGTTATATATTTATATTGTACAGTGCACAAAAAACGAATAACGGCTGTTGCCTATGACTGTGCTTTACTGCCTTGATCGGGCTTGATGTCAAAATTATTGGAGAACACTATAGAGCAGAATAATAAAACTACATGTAAGTACCTGTATTTTATCATGATATACCGTTTTTGTGATCTAGCTATTAAAATGGTGTTTTTCCACCTTTGTCACATGCTCAACAAAGGAACAAAAATACAAATAGATTTAAAAGACTTAAATATAGAACTTAGTTATTAGACCGTAAAATGATACATACCAAAAAAGTTTAAGGCTGTTCACCATAGTTTACTACTAGTTAATAACAATATATTAAAGTATTAAACTAAAATTTAATTGATGTACCTATCCCTGATGATCATCATTGTCAATTATTTTAATACGCTATATAGGTATTTTTATGTGGTTTTTATTTTATCCCAGAAAACTTGAAATAAATTTATTTAGTCAAGAATTTTATATTTACCTTACTAAATTATGTTGATAAAATAACTTATTTGAATTAAACCTAAACAAAACCAATTATTATAATATGTGTTATGAAATACAAAATAATAAGAACGAAATTTAAATGATCGATATAAACTACCTATATATATTGTATATTTGGAACTCGCTGTAATAACTTTAAGTCTTTAACTGTTATTTATTAGAAAAAGTAAACAATAATAATACAATATTAAAGATCTTGGGTTGTATTATGATAACAAATTTAAATGGAATATACATATAGGTATAAATGTTTTGTTAAAACCTATAAGAAAATTATTTTATATTTTGAAAAATGTTAGATAAATATGTAATATTAATATTACATATATATATGTTTTAATTTAATTAAATTCAAACATATACCTACTAGGTACCTATTTATTTATCATTAATACAAACTAGATACGTAGGTATGTATATTCAATTTTGGGATTTTAATGTTAAGTACTATTATTGTGTAGACCATGTATTATTATTCTATATTTCTTGAATACATTTCAAACCGAACTCCCACGCATTATACAAGCATAACAAGGGATTAATTAATTTAAAAAATATTTGAATCTATATGTCATTGTTGGTTAATAATTAAATTGTTATTATTATTATTGCTATATTATAACTAGGTATATCATTCTGAATGTAAAATATTATGACTAGGTATTACTTATATTTTTTATAAATAATAATATTAATTTAACATTTTTTTTTTTTTTAAATTTATTGTTTATGTATTTAAATATGATTAATGTTTTCAGTTTGTTTAAAATGAAAAAAGTATTTTGTACTAGAACAAAAAAAAGAAAAGTGCAAAGGGAGTTGGATGCTTTGGGTGATTGGTATACAGGTTATTTACCAGATGATTTAAATAGTACTTATGAA
>NW_021770784.1:9295-23438 GCF_005508785.2 Acyrthosiphon pisum | reverse complement strand
CATTATGAATTAATATAGGTAATATAATATTATTTGTTTTAATATAATTACATTAAATAAATATGTTTTTACTCTTTTAAGTTTGGAGAATTCGAATTACGAGTACCCATGCAAGAAACCTGTGTAAAATTAGGTATATTATATTATGACTAATAATTATGAACTATTATATGTGAAAAAACAATATTTTTTAGAGTTACAATAAAGTAAATAAAAAAATAAATTTAAAAAGTAAATATTATTAAATAATGGAAGCCTAAAAGTATATTCAAAGTTTATTTCAAAATATTTTACAATAGTACTAATAAAATGTTAATTCACGGAGAAAGTGACTAGCTAATACATATTATAATATAATGACCACACCATTTTGTTTGATACAAAGAAAAATTAATTAAATAATAATTAATAAAAGTATTGGAAATAATAAATAATACAGCATTATTTGATCAGAAATTATCCATCCTCTCGTCTAATGGATACACATTGACCATAAATATAAGAGTAGATGGTAAATAGGAGAATAGGAGAACTTTTTTTTTAAATGTCGGTATTTAAATATAATTAAAATTTTTTCAAATACCTATAGATTAATTTATTACAATACATTGGTACAGATTGTATTGGTGACCGTGACAGTTTTTTGAAATTAAACAATAACGTTATATATACTCCTGGAATAGTATATAAGCTAATACCCGCGTACATCATGTTCAAATAAATCCACTTGTGATGTCGGGGGCTGGCGTGACGTCTCGCCACCCCCCCGACGGGTTTTTTGATATCTCCCCCGGACCGAAGAGCTTACGAATGTTTATATTGCGCGTACAAATACGTACGAATAGAGGGCAATGTATCGGTAGGAAAAAAATTTAAAATAACCCATGTCGGGGGCTGGCGTGACGTCTCGCCACCCCCCCCCGACGGGTTTTTTGATATCTCCCCCGGACCGAAGAGCTTACGAATGTTTATGTTGCGCGTACAAATACGTACGAATAGAGGGCAATGTATCGGTAGGAAAAAAATTTAAAATAACCCATGTCGGGGGCTGGCGTGACGTCTCGCCACCCCCCCGATGGGTTTTCGGTTTATCTGAGCCACTTTATTCATACAAATTCTGTAACGCAGCTTACAAATTCGTACAAACAGCATACTAAAAGATAGAATAATAAAGTTTCAATAATTTGAAAATGGGGGGGCTGGTGTGACGTACGTTATTAAAATGGTGTTTTTCCACCTTTGTCACATGCTCAACAAAGGAACAAAAATACAAATAGATTTAAAAGACTTAAATATAGAACTTAGTTATTAGACCGTAAAATGATACATACCAAAAAAGTTTAAGGCTGTTCACCATAGTTTACTACTAGTTAATAACAATATATTAAAGTATTAAACTAAAATTTAATTGATGTACCTATCCCTGATGATCATCATTGTCAATTATTTTAATACGCTATATAGGTATTTTTATGTGGTTTTTATTTTATCCCAGAAAACTTGAAATAAATTTATTTAGTCAAGAATTTTATATTTACCTTACTAAATTATGTTGATAAAATAACTTATTTGAATTAAACCTAAACAAAACCAATTATTATAATATGTGTTATGAAATACAAAATAATAAGAACGAAATTTAAATGATCGATATAAACTACCTATATATATTGTATATTTGGGACTCGCTGTAATAACTTTAAGTCTTTAACTGTTATTTATTAGAAAAAGTAAACATTAATAATACAATATTAAAGATCTTGGGTTGTATTATGATAACAAATTTAAATGGAATATACATATAGGTATAAATGTTTTGTTAAAACCTATAAGAAAATTATTTTATATTTTGAAAAATGTTAGATAAATATGTAATATTAATATTACATATATATATGTTTTAATTTAATTAAATTCAAACATATACCTACTAGGTACCTATTTATTTATCATTAATACAAACTAGATACGTAGGTATGTATATTCAATTTTGGGATTTTAATGTTAAGTACTATTATTGTGTAGACCATGTATTATTATTCTATATTTCTTGAATACATTTCAAACCGAACTCCCACGCATTATACAAGCATAACAAGGGATTAATTAATTTAAAAAATATTTGAATCTATATGTCATTGTTGGTTAATAATTAAATTGTTATTATTATTATTGCTATATTATAACTAGGTATATCATTCTGAATGTAAAATATTATGACTAGGTATTACTTATATTTTTTATAAATAATAATATTAATTTAACATTTTTTTTTTTTTTAAATTTATTGTTTATGTATTTAAATATGATTAATGTTTTCAGTTTGTTTAAAATGAAAAAAGTATTTTGTACTAGAACAAAAAAAAGAAAAGTGCAAAGGGAGTTGGATGCTTTGGGTGATTGGTATACAGGTTATTTACCAGATGATTTAAATAGTACTTATGACATTTTACCCGTAAAAGAAACATTACCTAATGCAACTCCTATTTCAAGTACTGTTAAAAGTCCATTAAACATTGTTAACTCAGTTATGGACCAGTCTGATCAGCTAATAGTAGAACATAATAATATTTCAATTCCAAACATAGTTATTGAAAATGTATTAAAATCCAGCAATGATGAGTTTATAAATATTTATAAAAGTAAATACGAGTATAACCGCCAGGAAGATATTTTACAATCATTGGCTCATTGGGCTGTAGATTATAATGTTCCTCAAAATACAATTAATAAACTTTTAGAAATTTTGAAATATAAAGCTGAACTTTCATTTATACCTAAAGATTGTCGAACACTTCTTCATTCTAACTCTACAAAAGTATTAAGTTTAAGAGAAGTACACCCAAATGGTATGTATTATCATTTTGGGCTTACGTAATGGAATACTAAGGTTTTCATCAATTTTACCTCTTCAAAAGACTATTCAATTGCAGTTGGGATCGACGGGTTACCAATTTCCAAAAGTAGCTCCAGTCAATTTTGGCCTATTTTGGCTTATATTATGCCTTATCACAAATATGTTTTTCCTGTTGGAATATTTCATGGACATAAAAAACCTTCAGATAGTAATAACTATCTTTCTGATTTTATTGCTGAAGTGTTAGAATTAAGTAGGAGTGGATTAATAGTAAACAATCAGCTTAGAAAAATTGAAATTAAAATTATTTGTTGCGATTCCCCTGCTAAGGCCTATATATTAAGAGTAAAAGGACATTCAGGTTACTTTTCTTGCACTAAATGTTTACATGAAGGTGAATATTGCATAAATCATGTTTGTTTTCCTTACAATGAAAATGGCAATGAAAAAAGAAATCACGAAGATTATGTCATGATGAAAAATGAGCAGTATCATGTTTCACCCACAATATCATGTCTTGCATTGATTCCCAACATTAACATTGTTGATTTGTTTCCGTTGGATTATATGCACTTGGTGTGTCTGGGTGTCACAAAACGGCTGATAACATTATGGTTAAATAAGGGGCCATCTAATGTACGCTTACCAAGTTGGAAATCAAAAAAAATTACAACCAATCTTTTAAAAATTAAGACATTTATCACAAATGACTTTGCTAGAAAACCCAGGGGACTTGAAGAAGTGGGACGATTTAAAGCTACAGAATTCAGACAATTTTTATTATACACTGGGCCTATAGTATTAAAAAATGTTATATCTGAAGACTGTTACCTCAATTTTATGACCCTCAGTATTGCAATGAGAATTTTATTGAGTTCAGATCACTGTAAATATTTGGAGTATGCTCATCAACTTCTTGATTATTTTGTAAAAACTTTCCAACAAATTTATGGTATTGAATTTATGTCACACAATGTTCATGGATTACTGCATTTAGCTGATGACTATAAGATATATGGACCTCTAGATAGTTGCAGCTGTTTTTATTTTGAAAACTATATGAAATATTTGAAACGGATGCTACGAAAACATGATAAGCCTCTACAACAGGTGGTTAAACGATACAAAGAAATTTGTGATAATGAAAATATCACATACAACAATCATCACGATCAGTTAAATTTTTCAACACACGAGCCAGATTGTTTTATTCTTACAACAGGAGGGGAAATAGTTAAAATAATTGATATATTATCGCATATTAATATAATTATTGGTAGGCATTTTTTATATAAAAAAAATTTGTTCATTAAACCCTTAAAGTCATCGAAGTTAGATATTTGGATTGTTAAAAGTCTCTCAGAAACGACAAAACAGTGGAAGATAACTGAAATTAAAAAAAAAGTTGTTATGATCAACTTTGATGATAATTTTATATCTATACCTATAATTAGATAAGTTATGATAAATTTATGTAATTATATAGATATCATATTTATATGTGTATTATTTATTAAGTATATTAGATTTAGTGCAGTAGAATGTTTAAAAAAAATAAAACCATAGGCATTTTAAATTTGTATAAACATAATGTAAATTGGTTCTATATTTTATCGTGTATATATATTGTATATAAGTTTTTGTTTTGAAGGATGTGGATTGTTGTACTGTTTGAAGACGACAGCACATTAGCTGCTGTGCCTGCATTTTGGTATAAAGATGGCCACTGTGCATGGCCAAACAGCAAAATTAGTAAAAACATAGAAAAAAGATCTGCACCAAATGAGATAGAATTCTCCAGTTATAAGGCAAAAATATTATATGAGCATGTTGGTAAGTATACAAAATAGTAAATAATAATATTCATATAAATATTAAAATATGAAATGTAACCATAATTGCAATTACAATACCTATTTATGTTGCATTTAATATTTTACTAAAAAAAGTACTGTATTTAGGGAGTTATTTAGAAGCTCGTAACTTGGCTCAAGATAATTCAGAGGCATCATCATGCGATAACTTATATGAAGATATGCGCTTAAAAAAGAAGAAAAACTCAAGATTTGTCTCGTCTAAAAACCAAACAAGGCTTATTTCTCCACCACTTATCAATTCTGAAGGTAAAATATTCTAACATTATTTATTAAAAGTTTGGTGTATGTTAGACATATTTTTGATAGTTATTACAAGCACCTATATTTTATCAAATATGTGGTAAAATTGGTAAATTTCTATTAAAAATTGATGTACCTATAGTTGAATTTTAACACATTATTTAAAGAATAGAAGTAATACATATTTTATTGTGTATACTTAAATTATTTAATAATAAAATATCATGCCCAGAGTTCTTAAAAATTCCTGCTTTCAACTCTAGAAATTATCACCCACTTTCAGCCCCACAATGTTCTAATAAAATAAAATTTAGTCCGGAGTACTTTATTCTAAATGCATTTAATATGGTGCCTAATTTTGATTTGTTCATTGATTCAAAACACTTAATAATTAATTAATTTCTGTTACAGATTCTGAGACTGATGATTCAGATGTTGATAAAAATTACAGGCCATTTCCAAATGATGACCTTACTCATGAAATATCAACTGCAGGTTCATCAAACAACAAAAAGTTGAAAGTCTTTCATAAAACTGGATCATTTTCAACTCATGACCAAAGTTCAACTTCAAAACTAACTGTGTGCCAAACATCATCATCGCAGCATCAAACAACACCGACATATTATGTAAACAACTCACCTGAATCATTTGTCAATCTAAATACACCACCAAGATCGTATCAGCCTAAACTAAAAGCTCAGTCAAATCAGTTAACTGAACGATTTCAAAATAAAGACAAACGTCATCAGGCATCTAACTTTGAATACGATAATGATCAAGGTAAATATAAAAACGTTGTTTTGAAAATTTTATTTTAGTATGATTTAAATATTTTGTTTAGGATTCAAAAAGTTTATATCCAGATCTATGACCAACATAAAATATGAAATTGAATCTGTAAACAAACGTCTTGATTCTTTTTACTCATTACTAGAAACAATTAATGATAAGCTGAATAACAATAATGCATTTTCTAAATTGGATAATGTATTTGATTGTTATGAAAATGACATAATATGCATTGATAACAATGATGAACTAGAAAAAATGGAAGATAAACTAACCAATGACCGAGAATATAAAGCTTATGTGGTAATTAAAATATTTTGAATCAACATGATAATATACTGCAAGTTATTTATTTTATTAATTACAATATCTTCTAGATTGTTTTGTTAACACGGTTGATGGGAGACAGTTTATCAGAGTCAGTAAAAAAAATAATGCAAAAATTATTTACAGATAATTTTTTGGCAAACTACTCTTTTATAGGTTTTAAAGGCAAAAAAACATTTTCCAACCTTCAGCATTGTACAGTTATAATAGGCAAGTAATTAATTTGTATATAATAAAGTGTGTATCATCTATATATCTATACTATTCCTATAGTTGATCTTTAATATATATATATATATATCTTTTCTAGTAAGTTTTTTTTTAAGTCTAATAAAATATTTGGTGAACTACAAGTAGTTATAGAATACATTAGTAAAAATCAGTTTTCATATAAACTAATTTTTGTAAATAAACTTGATGTATTATTATCTAAAAATTCTCTTACTGTTTTGATTTATATTATTAATATTATTTATTTTAGTCTAAAATTTAAACAATTTTAATGATTCATAAAATTGTCAAGGAATTATATATTATTGTATTGTCATGTTTTCATATTTTCTTGCAGATGCGATTTTAAAAATGAAAAAATTTAAAGAAGTATCAATCAAAGAAATAGAAAAGCCAATGAAGAGTTGGATGGCACAAGCTCCTTCAAGGATAAAAAAAAAATGCAGAAAAAATTGGTTAAATTATAAAAAGCTTTTTATTACTTGTAGTATGAATATTTTTTATCATATTCTATTTTTATTTCTTTATTTTAATATACTATAAAATTTGACAAGGGTTAATAAGTCAATAATTTTTTTTTTATCATATTGTTTTTAATATTACAAGTCTTATATTAATATATACATAGACAATCTTAAGGTAAACTTTTTTATTATTATTTTTCTGTAAGACAGTCAGATTTTTTTTGTAATATTACGATATAGGTACCACTTATTTTGTATAACTATTTTATTCAATTGTAACAAAAATATACATAAAAGGTATCACTTTTTTTTATTATTATTAATTTTAGTACTGTATTAATTATAATATATTTAATATGTTATATTATAATATTTAATATCATTATTTTTCTGTAAGACAGAGTTAGATTTTTTTTTTAACATGGTTATAATATGTACCTCTTATATACCACTAACTTTTATTCAATTGTTAACAAAATTATACACATAAGGTATCAATTTTTTATTATTTTTATTTTTACTACTGTATTTATAATATATTTAATGTTATATTATAATATTTAGTATCATTATATTTTTCTGTAAGGCAGTCAGATTTTTTTTTTTAACATGGTTATGATATATGTACCACTTATTTTGTATAACTTTTCTATGTTAACAAAAATATACATGTAATAAGGTATCATAATAAATTATACTATCACCCATAATATTATTTTATTTGTTTAATATATTGTTTTCAAACTATAGTCACCTATATATTTCATGAATATTGTCTACGAAATATTTTGAAAGGAATATCACCAATATATCTAGTAAACATTGTGTGAAAATCACTTTCAAAATATTATTAGAAATATATTTTACAATTATTGTACACGAAATATTTTTAAAACAATATCACCAATATATTTCAAAATCATTGTGTGTCAATCATTTTCAAAATATCATTGGCAATATATTTCATAATTATTGTATGTGACATATTTCAAAATAATATCACCAATATATTATGTAAATATTTTTGTTAGATATGTTTATAATATTTCATCGTTGGACAAATGATGATCTAATAATATTGTGATAATATCTTAAAACTTTTTGACAACCGTGATTGAATATATTGAAAACATTTAAATAATTTATAAAGTATTTTAATAATATTTAAAAAATATAATTTTGCTATGTGGGGAATGTTAAGTAAAATATCATATAATTCTTCGTCGTGGACGTAAAATATAGGTAATATCAGAATTTTCTTTCATTGGACGTATAAGTTTTTCATTACCTTGCACTTCTATCACATCATACCGTTGTACTAACCAATAATCACGTGGCGATTCTTTTTTCCCTGTTTTAATACGTTTCACTTCACTTATTAAGAAATCATATTTTTCTTTCAGCAAAAACGTGCTGTTATTACGTTCTGTTGTTGTATTTTTTATAATTGTATCAAATTTGTTTTCATTTTAAAGCACACTTATTAGTTATTACTCTATACTACACTAAAAATGATTAAACTAACTAGTAAGTAAACTCGCGGTACACTGTCACACGAATAAGTCTAGTCTATGCTAAATGGTGTGGTTCAATACTATCTTATCTTATTATTTTTATTAATAAAACAACAACGGTAACAAATTTTGTATGTTATCTAATCCAGTCCCGGTCATCTGCCTAATGATATTGTAATATTCTCGTCGTTGGGGATGGTCAGAGTGATAATCTGATAGCCGTTGACTACGAGTATATTATGATTTTGCAGGAAGCAAGACCACTTGTGTTGATGATGAAGATGTTGACAGGGTAGTTTATAAATAAATGTAGACAGATGAAAAGATACTTTGTAGTTTATTTAAATGTTCTCCAGTAAATTTGTCTAAGTCCAAATGACCAGATACTACACAGAGTGACGTGAAGGTGCTTGTTGTGCTCTGGAGTAGACACGTCTGCATACAGGCTGTTTCAGGCTCCCTTTTATATTCAGGTCCCTGCTCCCCCTGCCTATCGATACGCTAGCTATCTCTTCTCTAACTGATGTGGTCCGTGTGATCATCAACTCAGCCCACGCACTTGCGATATTCCTAATCTAATCTGAGTATTCACCATAATGTTCTGACAGCTAATTTATTATCTGTGTTGTCGTGCAGAGACTCATCTCTTTTGCGAATTTACTAAATTCTTATCAGTTACCACATCCTGGTCTATAGTTTCGTACATATACCTACATATATACGTATATCTACTCGTGACTTTGGCAAACCCCATATCCTGTCAACTGATACGTGTTTTGTGTTTTAATATGGATCGCGATTAAGCACTCGGTTATTTTGACTACATGATTAACCCTTTAACTTTCTATTGTATTTGCATATTTGCAATTTGACTTTTGCCAAATTGTTTAAGGAGGTCGTTTACCTACTTGTTTATTCCTAATTTTAACTATTCATATATAATGATATTTATGTGTTGTTAGTAAACGGTTACTATCCGTTACAATATAAATTTCATACATTAATGAAAACTCAATCGGTATTTTATATATTAACTAGTAAAACCGTGTAATTTATATATTAACGAACATATTTAGGAATTTTATAGAATAACTAGTTATTTAATAAAATAACGTATTACATACATTACCGCTAACATATATATATATATATATGTTTGTGAGTCCTACTCCTACATGGTTACATGAAACGATAAATTTAACATAAAGTTTATACCAATGGCCGGTTCGTCAACTGTCATTACTAAATACATTTTTATTTAGATATCTCAACTGTCATGATAATATTGGATTAACTATCAGTTAATTAATACCATCAGTTCCTAAACATCGGTGACTATCAAAAATAGTTTACACTGTGCAAGCACATATGTGGGGCTGTAGCTTTTGTGGGTGCTTGACTAAATAAATAAATTACCAATTTTGTAGAGTTTCTAAATCGTAAATACCTTACTGACCACTAGGTACTTAAGTAGTATAGATACCCACATGGGGATTTTTAAATTTTTCTAGGAAGGGGTGGGGTATATATTTAACGTAAAAAATATTTACTTATAACAAGTTATGACCTTACATCAAATTGAAATATTATGTAAATCTTTATTTATTATTTAACAATTCATACTCACATTTAATCACACATAATAGTCATCTTACAATATTTGTCTATCTAAATAAATATTAGAAATTGTTTTGAAGCAATACAATTCAATTTTTACAAATGATAGGTACATAATACACATAAACATTTATTTACATATTTTAGATATATCTTATATTCAAGTTTACCATGCATATTATAGAATAACAGTATTAAGATGTTTTATCTTTAAAAACCATTCATTATGAATTATAATGCATCAATAAAATACCATTAATATATTTATTTATGTATGTATATTGTATATATTATATTATTAGTATTACATAGATGTACATAAATTTATTTCAGATTATAAGTGAAATGTTTGTGTTCAACAAAGTAATATTGTATACGCGTAGTATTTAAATACATTTAATTACACAGTTTATATACAAGAAAAATCAAAATTTTTACTATTCAGAGGTTAAAACAAAATATTTACTTCGTTAATGACCTATTGATTGTAGACATATGTATATATATTATATATAAATGGTAATAATAATAACAACAACACTCTAGTCTGGATGTTCTGAAGTTAGGAACCGACCGTGAAAATCGGAGTACAAACATTGTTATTACAACAGGCGCTTCAGTAGAATTCAGCCTATAAGCTTAGAAATTCAAAAAAAATTACAAGTAGTCATACTAACAACGTGTGCGCACAATTTTATTTTACGAATCACAAGAAAGTAATTGAGTGTAAAGTAGGGACTGCTTAAAAATTTTAAACATTTTCAGCATCTAAAATTTAGAAATGTATTAAATACACTTGTAAAAATTTGTTTTTATTTTTTAAACTTAAATAGGGAAAATGGACAGTAATTTTACAGGTAATAACTAATCTAAATCCGTTCCCACCCTACATAAGTACATAATTAAAAATTAAATTGAACATATGACGGGTTATATATATAAAAAAAAAACCAATAATCTTAAAAAAAACTATTTTTACTTTACATTAAGAAAATTAAAATAGAACTTGATAAACAGAAAATATACTGACTAAAATAAAAAAAGAGATAAATTGTACAATACATTCATAAAATAAAAATAAATGATTTTGAAGCAGAAGGAATCAAAAAGTGTAAAATGTTTTCTTTGTTTAAAAAATTGAATTAAAAATAAGCACTATGTAACTATTAATTTAACCAGAAATAATGAGTTTAATATAGCCTAAAAATTAAAATTTAACTTTGTGAAATTATGCAAAAATTATTAAATAATTGTCCAATATTTACAACAGTTATCAATAAGATGTTATTATTAACAGAGTAATTATAAAAAGCATAAACAACAATTTTGTCTGATAATAAATTATCAAAAATGAAAATACAATACTAAAATTGCTAGACTAGAATAGCCAAGATGAAATCAAGGTAGTTGGCAATACAAACTAATTAATTTCTAATTAACCTTAATTTGTTCATTAAAATGACTGTTCAAGTATAAGTTTTTTTTTAATTTTAATTTTAATGTCATATTTAACTTATTCATTCTAAATTTTATTTTAACCTAGAATAATATTATAATTTACAATATTTTACAAAATGCTTTTGATGTATAAAACTAAACACAAAATATCTAACGATGTTTATGCCAATAGCGACGATTATTATTATACCTCGGTTTCTTATATCCTCCGCCATTATTTCTACAGTAGTAAAAATTTCCATTGTTATATTGTCTGTAATTTTTGGTTCGATTCATCCAAGTGATTTTACTTCGTCTCATTTTACCATTAAATTGATTATGTAACATTTGCAAGGCATTGGACCCATTTTCTTTTGAGTGATGATTCTTACTATCAAATTTCTTCTTTTTTACCTTTAATGTTTTATTCATTATTATTTACATAGTCTGTGTTAGAAAATTAAAATGTAATGTAACATATGTGATTGATTCACTGCTATGGATGCATTATGCGTCCTATAGTAAAAAAAAAAAAACAAAAAATGTTTTGATGAATGTGATAACATGAACATATGGTAAAAGATTAGGCAAATCCAAAGATACAATATAAAAAAATGTTATCCCTGCATAGAGCAGTATACGGGAAAAAATTAATTCAGCAGTGAAAGGGTTAAAAGTATGTCACGCCCGCTGTATTGTCTCAGTCTTACACACGCGTTTACACAGTCTGAGTAATACTCGCTCAATTTTGGTGTTAAAATAAAAGGACATATTACAAAATTAAAAGATGAAAATATTTTACAGCTAGGCGGTGAATTTTCTTTAAAAAAAATATAATTTTGAAATGTTAATGCTCATTAAAAATGTTGAAATTTCTGCTATTTCTACATGATATAATGAACGTTATAGGTAATATTGGGAATAATGGAAAAAACTAAAAATGCAGTCTTGTTCTCAGAAATATTGTCACAATTCAATTTTATAATAGGTATTTTTACTCTAGACCCAAAATTTAATGAGTGCTACTCAGACTGCTTGAACGTGTTTTGTATATGTTGTAAGTATGTAATATGGAGAGAAAACATGTCACGTCCACTTAACAGTCAATATTATGTACGTTTTTAAACTTCGAAATAACTACATAAGTAAAGGCAACATATCATATAATGTTGTTATTTACAGTGAATATAGTATGTATGAATAGAGTAAAAAATATAATGAAGAAATTTATTTTAATCTTTTGAGATATACAAATAGAAATGCAATTATTTTTATTTTTTATCATAAATAATATAATATAATATAATATAATATAATATAATTTGTTTTATTTATTTTCTTAGTTTTAAAAATTATTCAAATATACTCACAACCCCTCTACCAAAATCTTCATTGTATTCATCATCAAATGAACGTTTAACTCCATTACTTTTATCCTGTTCAGCCTCTCGGTCTACAAAGCTTTTTTCACTATTCCACGTTTTAACTAAAAATCACAATAATAAAAATAATAAAATATTTATCAATATAATAGTTCTAACTTCTGAGGTTTCTGTAAATTAACTACCATTGTTCATACTAAACATTATTTGATTGATATATGTTTAAATAGGAGAATTTCAGAAGTCATTCAGATACATAGAAATGTTATTGAAAATATATGTTGATAAATAATTTTTAACCAATAATTATGACATTTTAAAGATGAAATTCAGTATTACTTGTACTTTATTCAATAACGATAGAATTTAGAATATGATTTAAACAGATTTCTATATATATTCTGAATTTTAGAGTATAATTGTCAAGAATTAAATCTTACAACTATATACAATTGAATTGTAATTTCATTTAATCACATTATTAAATCAAGCATTTTAGTGTGTATTTTTGAATGGACCTTGCCCATAACCAATATGTGTTGAATGACAATATTTTTCACAGAGCGCCACCTGAAGTAGGTGATCATTCAGTACACTAAGGCGCTTAAAAAAAGTTCTAGTTAAGCGACCTGAATATATAATAAGCATTTATTATGCATGTAAATTCACTGGTTCAACCAGTTCAAACTTTTCATAAGCGCCTATAGATATATACTTGATAATGTAAGGTTCAGCCCCAAACCCAAAAACTCAAAATTATTTAATGATTTAAGGAACAAACTAATATTTCTGTAACTTAAGTATATTTATCAACTAAAGCCAACACTGAAAAACTGAATAAAGACTAGTAATGTTATATAAAATCTATGAATCATCTCTTAGTTAATAGAAAAAATAAAAATATACTAGATGATCATGAAATCATAAAAAATGAGATAATAGAAGCTGTAAGCTTAAGCCAGTAATTAAAATCCATGTACTTATGAATGTTAAGAGGACATCATATTCACATTTGTTGTCTTTGTATCACAAGCATATAATATAATAGATAAATAAATTCAGTGGAATCAATTGTGAGCTTTAATATTTTAGAGAATTGTCATAAAATTCAAAGTAAGGTTAGGGCAGCGGTTCCCCAATATGTAGCTTACAGGTCGATGTTAAAATTTAAAAAAATAAACGAAAAAAAAGTTCTAGAAAATTTATTCCAAAAGCAGTTTAAAATATCAAAAATTCTTGAAAATAATAGTAATCGTTTTATTTCAAATATTGATATTAAGAATTTAGCAGTTTTTGTAAATAAACATATATATAAAGGTGGGCAAGTGGATGTCGCTATGCTGTACAGTACGTTACAAGTGGATTACACTGTAAATACCAAATACCAATGGATGGTATTAAATTT
>NW_021770784.1:6956-8658 GCF_005508785.2 Acyrthosiphon pisum | reverse complement strand
TTTTTTTTATTACAACAAAATAAGAAAATCGGTTAAATGTAAAATCGATTGAATATCAAACGATCATAAAAATTTAATTTCACTTGCTTGTAGACATTTTTTTTTTTTTTGCAAAAGGTAGACAAACTTGTGAGGAATCTTGTATTACATTTTTAAATCTTAGATTTAAAACAAAAATTTTTCATGAATTTCTAACTCAAAATAATTTTCATTTTTACGTATTTTGTCAATATTTGAACTTTAGATGCTTTAAAAAAAAATTGTGACTATGGATTTTTAATTTTTTTCATCTACCTTTGAAACAATATACTAGGAACCTTCTATTAAATTTTCAAGCTTTTTTAACTAATAAATAACATTTTATTGATATTTATAGAAAAAAAAAAAACTAAAAAAATGGAAACTGAAAATGTCCCTAAACTGTTCAAAACAAATCAAAATATTTTTAAATGTATCATGTATAGAAAATGGAAATATAAACAATCAGTGAAAATTCCATGTATCTACGGTCGTTTGTTTTATAGTTACACCAAAAACAAAAATCAATTTTCTCGAAAACATATTTTGCTAAACATTCCCGTTTTTCCTTAATTTTTCTTTTGTTTTTCTCTGCGCTTTTGAAAACTACTAGACAATTTTTACTTTTGACCCCCCCCCCCCCTAAGAACTAACTAGATTCACTTTTCTATCAGAAAAGATACTGTTGAAGAAAATCTAAACATTTTTACTGTTTTAAAAGGTGATGACAGACACAATAAAAGTTTTAAAAAAAAACACACACAATTGTAGTATCAATACATTCATCGTTTCACTCAGAATCTAAAATTTTAATAATAATAACTAAGGCTTGAACATTTTATAGAAGGTTCTTCATAAGATAATAGAAACTTAAAAATTTCACAGTTACAAATGCATAATTTTTTCTTAATGTCATTTCAAGTTCAAGTTTGACAAAATAGGTACAAATAAATAACAAAAAAACCGATCTTTGTTATTTTATTGTAATTCAAAAAATTATACTTGAAAGGACTTTAATTTTTCATCAACGATTACACTATATTACTAGTATTTAATATTTACTCTACACGATGAAAATTTCCAAAATATATGGATCAATGTTATGCCATTCGCAATTTTATACCACAAAACCTATTTCATACCATTCTATAGTAAGTTTGTATAAATTAAAAATGAATAACAATGATGTATGATATAAGTATAATGTATAATATTATAATTAATACAATTTCTTTGAAAAATATTAATTAAACTTACTGTATTACATACTAAATGAAAAATAAATTAGTATAGGTAATAGCAATATAATTAATATATTATAAAATATACTTAAGAATATAGGCAGAACGCATTCACTCAGAATCCTTTTTTTGTATGCAATAATTTATCATTGAATTCAAATAAAACACATTCATTAAAAACTCAATCACGAATTATTATTTACCTATTACCCTCCTGTTTTACATTTAACCGGAAAAATTAAGTAGAAATAATAATACTGTAAATCATAGAAAGCTTTCTTCTATGATTATTATTTTATACAGTTATTTCAGAGGTTAGGGTGGTGATAAAAAATTTTTTGTCATCAATGAATTTCAGTAAAACTATTGAATTATATCTCATCATTAATAGACGTGTTTAATACTTAAAATTTAAAAAATAAATTATTTAAAAAAAACATTTA
>NW_021770784.1:0-6126 GCF_005508785.2 Acyrthosiphon pisum | reverse complement strand
GTGAGTTAAGTTTTATTTCTAAAAGCATGTCAGCTCAGACAATCAATTAAAAATTAATAAGAATTGGATAATAACAGTTCCTTCCAATAAAATAACACAACTTGACTAAAAATATAGTTGACATTTAAGTGATAACAAAAATAAAATAAAATAATTTATTTCTGTTCATTGTTATTTAGTCATAGTACAATATTTAATGACATTTTGAACTAAACAAACAAAACCAAACTATTGTGTTATTTTAGTGGAAATATAACAAAACTATACTTAATAATCTACCACAAATATGGCTTCAGTTCACATAAGTTAATAAATATGAACAATTAAGAAAATAATGAATATTTACCGTCTCCACCAAAACCCAAATGTGTTTGTGACTTCATACTATCTTTAAAATTGTTGCCATTTGATTTAATATAACTATTAGTTTTAAAGTCATTGGTACACTTGGGCCTAAAATAAGTAATTATAAATTAATTATTATCCCAAACAAAAAAAAAACAATTTAATATCACTAAAATTAATAAGTATTAAAGTGTATAACTTGCCAGTTCTTTGTCCCATTTGAATGTTTATGGTTATTCCCATTTGATAATTTACTCCTAAAATTTAATAAGAAATAAATTAACTAAAATTAACCAGTGATTGGATTATAAAAAACTTCAAAAGGAACATTGCATACTTTACAACCAGACTCAGAAATTAGGAGAAAAAAATCAAGAGTTCAACAAAACAACCTTTTATAATTAGGTGTTATTTGAAGTTTAGCAAACATTAAATAAATATTATTTGATACTTATATTATCAAACTCACCAAGGTTTATCATCAAGAGAAACTTTTCCATTTGTTTTGTTATCAGTTGTTGACTTAGTTCTGTAACATTACAATTATATTTTAGGTATACTTTACACTAAATGTATGTGTTGTAAAGTTAATGAGAACTACAATATAAAATTAAGTAAGAAAAGAATCTGAATCATTTAAATTTAATAATTACTAACCCATTATAATTGTGATCAGGTCGGGCTTTGGGCTTATTAACATCTAATTTCAAAATTCCATTTTCACGCCGGCGGTTTTTTTTTTCTGAATCTTTTCCTTCAGTGGAATGAGATGCCTTAGTAGTATTAGAAGATTCGTTATCATCTTTTGAAATTCTAACTAAACATTTTGTGACAGGTTCCGGTTCAGGTTTCACTTCCAATGGTTCTTCATCTTTAGGCTTCAATACTAAACATTTTTTTGCTGATAGAATTTCTTTGTCTCGTTCATTAATAGGAGAATCATCTTTTGGTGGTTTCAATACTATACATTTTATAGGTGTCTCGGTAGCAACTCCACTAGGATCATCCTTTGGTCTCATAACTAAAGGCTTTTTATCAGGAACTCTTTGGTCTGTTGATTGTTTGACTTTTCCTAATATCACAGGCGCAGAAGCATTATCTTCACCAGATAGTGAACTATTCTCATTATCACTACTTTCTGTATCAGAATCAATATAAGGTATTAAGTTATTATAAATTAAAGGCAGTTTGATTCCATTAGTTGTAGGTTCTAATGTTTTACTATTTGAATTCCAAGTGTTCTCAATTAGTGATTTATCTTTTTGTTGTCCTTGTTTTAACCTTAGATTTAAAAGTAACATATTATTTTAAATGATTATTAGAGTATAAAACTTTTTTTTTATTATATAACTATATTATATAATATTAAAATATAAATATCTTACATTTTAATATTTGAATCCCATTTGTCATATATTTGACTTTTTTTGTCTTTGATACTATTTTTATTTATATTGTTTAAACTGTTCAATGGTTTTGTAACACCGTTTAAAGGCTTTTCAACTCCATTTCTCTTGTCTAAATAAAGATAAACATTATATTATAAAATGCATAAAAAAATAAATTATAAAACTTTTTGAATACTTACTTGGAAAAAAGCCATTTACAGACGGTTTACAAGTTGAAGTAGATGTTACAGTAGACGTCTTCCTTTCTAAATTTGTGTTATTCATGTTTCCTGATGGTTCCAATTCATAAAATATTATATAGGAATCATTACTTGTCGAATAATTTTTGAAATTTGTTCGATAAACCTGTTCAAAAATCCAATAGTTGAAAAATAAATAAAAGAGACGGAAATATAATAATTAAAGTACATACATTTGAATCATTGAAACAGTAATAAGATCCAGAGGGTGTTAAACCAAGAGTTGTGTAATGTCCACAATGTAAACTTGAACCATAATGAATTATCATAGATACCAGATGGTATCTTAATGGTCGAACATCAATTTTAAACGTATGATGATCAAATTGATAACTGGATAAATCTAATCGTTCATTTATTTGAATAGCTTTACTATTTTTATTTCCACTATATCCATCCATACCAATACTGTACCTGTAATATTATTATAAGAAATTATCATTAATTTTTAGTAACTTCACTGACAGAAGTACAGCACAATAATAATATACACAACAAATTTTAATCTAATCAATAATTCACCTCTTCAGCTGAATGCATAAAACGTTTGGTGCTCTTTCAATTGAGAACTTTTTATCAGCAGCAACTTGTCGTTGACATATTTCACATAAATATGATTCATCTAATGGTTCTTTTTTAAAATAGTTATCTAAAGCGTCGTTAACATTATCAGAGTGTCTGATATCAAGTATGAGATCTTGGAAATGTTGAAATGTAGTTGATATGTGTCCACATTTACCACACATTACTAAACATAAAAAATATATTTTATATTAATGTTTAATTTACTAAATTGTTCATATGTTTATAATAAATATACCTTCAGTGCGCATATAACCACCAAATATTTGGTTAATAGGTGTTGTTTCTTTAGAATAATTGTCTAGACTATAATATATAAAAAATATAAGACAATATGTATTATATTAAATTTATATTGTTATTTATATGAAATACATACGATTTAGCAGCAGGTCCAAAAGCGGACAAATAGCACTGTTCCATACTTTCGATAAGATAACGAAGGAACTCATGGGCATCTTCTTGACGATATGTTGACAAATGTTTACATATTACTATCAATGAAACATAAATTATTTTTTTTTCCTACTTAAATTTGATTTTTAGTTTGATTTACATACATGAAAGGCGATTAGTTATGATTGATGCTTTGAAGCTAGAACCAGTGAGTTTTTTAGATAGTTTGAATGTATTACAGACCATACATACAATACAATCTTTTTGAAATCCAGCTAAAAATTTACGAAAAAAATATTCTTATTCAAATATAAATTATTATATCATACATACCCATTTAAAACTAGGCATCCACTGTGAATATATTATAAAAAAAAAACTAACACATAATATAATATTGTTACAAATATATAATGTAACATCTATTAATTATAGATAATAGATTTTTTTTTTTCGAGTGTAATTAATAATATTTATATTTACTTTTTTTTTGACATGTTTTTTGATGTTGTCCATCACTCATAAGCCAATTTGTAAATGCAGGGATATGAAATAGTGCCTATACGTATTTATAAAAAACAAAAACACAATTAAACACCTAGACATAAATAATACAATAAAGTGAACTCTAACACATACTTGTAATGTAGAATTGATGTAACATATTACACCAGGATTATCTAATCCAGAACCAACTGACATTTTTTTATCTTGCCAGCCTAGTTGTACACGTTCAGGAGGATATAATACTACTTTAGGATTAGGTAAGTGGGATATTTTGTTAGTATCACCATTCAACCTTTCATTTTTTTTAATCATATCTTTTTTACTACAATCATTTTGTAGTAACATGATAATTTTGTTTTTCATCTGAGATAACATTGATGGTTTATGGTCTAACATTTCAAATTCTATACGTTTATCTAACATTCTACTTGATGCTATGTATAATTAACAAGAACGGTCGTCTGCCACAGATGAATGGTGAGTCCGGCGATCAGTAACCTTGTTAGAAAGAGGCTGAAACAAAGCAGAACACATTTGATTGCTTAAGGCTGGCATTATTATATTTCAAACTCATCATACAGTAAATTTAATTACTTAAAATGTATTGTTGAAAGATAATAAATGTAGACAATTATACATATATACATTTACCTATCAATATTTTATGTACCTAAATAAAATTATAAATATAAATATGAATTATGAAGCACCAAAGAATATTTTAATATAAAATAATAATGACATTTTAGACAAATATACCTACTTAATTACAAAGTAAGTGAATTCAACATATTTTGTTTAAAACTAACAAATACAAAAAAAAATAAAATGAAAATACCTAGAAGAAAAGTAAATGTGATAACAAAGGAAAAAATAGCATAATTAGGAAACTATTAGATTAAGATGATTAAAGCTAATTAATAACCAATTGTTACTTAGACAATGATTTTATATTCTTCAAAATTAAGTTTTTGCATTAAATAGTAAAATACAGATAATTCCTTTATTATCCTCCTCAAAATTCCATAAAATAATTTACATTAGGCAAATGAATTGATCAAAAAGATATAAAATGTAATTAGAATTGTTTGTGTATTTAGAGCCTGTTTTTTTTTTTAGCTTAAGCTAACTTAATTTCTGAAAAAAACCTATTTTATTTCAAAACTAAATGACATTAAAATCATAGGCTTGACACCTAACTTAGATCAGGTGAACCACATAAAATATAAACATTTTATTGTATTTTTTTTAATTTGACAGAGATACATAGGTATAACTCAAACAGGCTCTGTTTAACAAACAACTAGTTGGGACTCGGTGTCGTTGTCAGATATGGACTTTGGATTCAATTATAGAATAAACATGATACATTTGCTTGTTTTCCACATATACTCGGGTGGAGGCACGAGCGACATCACATTATCGAAGGTCTGTGTGTAATCTGTCCCGGCCCCCGGACATGCAGATAGCATTATCTCACATGGTCATCTGAATACTACAAGGTTAGTACATTTCCGTCGTGCAAATAGAATTTCGTGTGTACTCAAGAAATCCTCCATAATAACACTTCAATGAGGTGAGCACAAGAATTTTGGCGGAAACCAGCCGGGCGGTCATATCGTCTATACACGTGGTTCGGGTGCTTCCACTCCCCTGGTTCACTGACGACGGATGGCAGTGACCGTCAACACGCTTATTTTTTTGTCATTCGTACACGTCTCCCCGAGAACTCACAGTCTCTATCTTACCCACGCAAGTTGAACGACAAAGGTATATTATATTCTGTCGTGACAATGACACGACGATAATATTACAATAATACTCACGTCGAATCCGGGGCAGCAGCAATGGCCTGCAATCGAGTAATAGGTCACACGTTTTAAAAGTAAATAGTAAAAATATTAATATTATTATTATTATTATTATTACAATATTATAACTACAGAACACACACAAATAAAAATAACTAAGACACCAAGGAACAAAGAGGATTTCACTTGAGTTTTTCGACTGCAAATTTGCTTACAATAACCTGTAAACTTGGCATAGGAGCCGCCTGCGAGTGTAGTTGTCCGATACCTCGATTGCAGGCGGCCAATCAACGCTAGGCTCATCACAAATATCATGGCATAGAAAACGGAAGTAGCCCGTTCTAATGGAATAGTTTTTCTTAAGAGGACGCCACACGGGCAAACGAAACCATGCAATCACCAAGAGAGTGCGCTGTTAGGTGTTTTCGTGATCCGCAAGCACGCGAAATTTAAGCCATGCCCACCGGTAAAATACGATCGAGAACGGTACGATTGAGAACGGAATTTTTGGTAACAAGATTGAGAATGCTCGAAATTTTATTTTTTTTCCAACGTTGCCAAGTTTAATCGAATAGGTCTAATTCCTCGGCCTAAAAAACTAATTATTTTATTAAAATATATTTTTTTTTTATGAAAATATAGATTTTTTTAAATAAATATAAAATGATAATTTGAGCACCATAATTGGTTGATACCAATTGAAATAACCCAGAAATATATTATGTTGTTATTAAAATCTTAATTGAAACTCGATCAGAAACATTATTGAAAATAGTTACGATGGTTAGAGTCAAGGTACTAAGAATAATTTATATTTTAATGCTCTAGGTTAGGTGG
>NW_021770783.1:1577-1825 GCF_005508785.2 Acyrthosiphon pisum | reverse complement strand
TAGTTTCGTTGAATCTTCTAAAGATTTTTTACCTAAAATTATTCTTACTACACTATTTTGATTTACTTGTAGTGGATTTAAATAATTATCCTTTATACCTCCCCATACTAAAAGCCCATACTGAAAAATGGATTGATAGAAGGCGAAATAAATCATACGCATCGTTTTCACCGGTAACAGATCTCTTAGTTTTATGAATTGATGGATTGTGGAACGGAGCTTACCAACTAGATTGCAAATATGCAAAT
>NW_021770783.1:981-1477 GCF_005508785.2 Acyrthosiphon pisum | reverse complement strand
TCCATCTCAAATTTTCATCAAATATGATACCTAAATAACGGATCTTCGTTATTTGCTGTATTTGTTTACAGTTAATATTATTACACACTAAAAGATTATCACAGTTGTGAATAACCAAAGGAGGAACCGTATTAGTACATTTATTTATCGAGAAATTTATAAACATTGATTTCTCAAATCCATCATAAACCTCTATTTTTTATACAAAAATAAGTTGAGTTTAGTCCTTTCGTGGCTTTATTATGTACTCCATTCCAAGATGAGTCTACGAATAACAGACAAGTGTCATCAGCATAGGTCACTATGGTTCCATCTTTCTTTAAATCACATACCTCATTTATATAGAGTATAAATAGAATAGGGCCTAAGACACTGCCCTGTGGAACACCGTATTTAATAAATTTGCTATCACTTAGGACATTGTTTAATTTCACATGCTGTTGTCTGTCCGAAAGGTAGCTTTGAAACCAAAGTAAAGTTCTATTATTTATACCAA
>NW_021770783.1:0-759 GCF_005508785.2 Acyrthosiphon pisum | reverse complement strand
GATCTAGGAATATAGCAATAGTTTTTAAACCACTATCCAATGAGTGATATAAAAACTGTGTTACTTGATATAAGGCGTTTTCAGTGCTTAGCCCTGGTCTAAAACCATATTGATGCTTAGATAATAATTTATTTTTTTCCAAATAAGAAATTAATCTTAATTTAATAATTTTTTTCAAATTATGTTGTTTATTATCTTATGAACGTTCGCCCGTGACGTATCCCTACGAAATAAAATTCATACACGTAAATGCATTGACACCATACTATTTTAAGTATTCACTCTTATACCTACACTAACCATATTTTAATTAAAGCCCCTGTCTGCCCAATAACGAGATTTTTACTGTTCCTATCGACTATCTAGCGAAATCTCAAATAAGTGAACTTGGTTGGAGTTTCGCTGGGCGCCGCGGAGTTGACAGTCCGCGACGCTTGCCGAAGGCTCGGTGCGTCCCTGTCGCGGCAGATTGGATACTGGTCTTGGTTCCGGCCAAGGCTTGCTAAGACCGAGTCATCGTCACACTCCCGGTCCGTCAAGTGGACGGCCTGGTGGCTTAGTGATCCGGATGTCGCACTTCCTGGGTGCGGCAATCCGGATTCAGCCAAACCGCTTGCAAACGATCCGGGTCCCTATGGATCGAGCCCCCAGGCCTGGTTTCGGGTCACTCGGCGCGGCGTCCTTAACGGTTTAATTTTTAAACTTTGTCGCAGCCGTGCCACTACGCACCGACTTAAGATTTCTGGGTTGGTCGACTGG
>NW_021770782.1:2702-2901 GCF_005508785.2 Acyrthosiphon pisum | reverse complement strand
CCCTGGAGCCGTGTTCAAGGCCACAATCGCCTGACTCGGCCAGTTCACGGAGTTTCGTACCCCAGCTTATAATAAAACCACTAATCAGTTTAAATTAAGAGCGGCTCAACTCTTATCATGTAAACAAAGTCGTGTTTGTTTTATACCTGTATGGCTTTATTATAATCTATAACCCTCAGATTATTAAATTTTATATTAA
>NW_021770782.1:1853-2602 GCF_005508785.2 Acyrthosiphon pisum | reverse complement strand
TAGTTTAAAACAATTTATTTGTACACTTCTAATCAACTGTTTTTATTATACTATCGTCTGTTCGTCTTTCGAGTTTCGTATAGTAGTAGAACGTACTCGTAGTCTCGTCAACAAACTGTCAAGTC
The DNA here is from genome assembly GCF_005508785.2 of Acyrthosiphon pisum. Lineage (NCBI taxonomy): Eukaryota > Metazoa > Arthropoda > Insecta > Hemiptera > Aphididae > Acyrthosiphon > Acyrthosiphon pisum. Next base: position 2,477 of record NW_021770782.1, on the reverse strand, counting down.
ATATTGACCAAACAGTCATCAAGATTTAGTGTTTGTAAGTGTTTGAAAATTGGGTTTAAAGGAGTGTTAAATTCATTGAAATCTTAGCTTTGAATTTGGATCAGAAAGCTGGCATAAGACATGTATAAAAAAATTGACACGCTCGATGTATGATTCTCATGTATGATAGCTCTATAGACTCCAATATTTGAAAGATTCGACGCATCGAGTAAAAATGTACAACGTGTTAATATTGATTTATCTTGTGTTGTGAAATTGTATGTATAAGATATAAGAAATAGATTCGATAATATATTAGTTCAAGAAAAGCAAATTAGTTGACATGAAATCTTTTCTTTCGAAGAAAAAAGAAATAAACGAAAAAAATGTTCGAGAAACAATATTATTTCACAGACAAGGGAAATTCAAAAATGAAACATTTTTATAATTTGTGACACAATTATTTTATGTTTAAATGAAAGAAAAATGGCATATTTTGAGATAAATAAGATATTTGTTTTAGATTCTGAGTGGAACGATGAATGTATTGATTTTACAATGATGTGTGTTTTTTTTTTTTTAATTTTTTTTAATTTTTTTTAATTTTTTTTGTGTCTGTGTACACGATAAGTAGTCGAAATAATG
>NW_021770782.1:385-1803 GCF_005508785.2 Acyrthosiphon pisum | reverse complement strand
AAAGTCAAATTAAATTTTTATGATCGTTTGAAATTCAAATTTTTACAACATTGGATATTCACTCGATTTCTCATGTAGCGATTTCCTTATTTTGTTCTAATTAAAAAACGAATAACTGCAGATACATGAAAATTTTATTGAATGTTTATATAAGCATTTCCTATACACCATAAAATTTTTAAAATAATTTGACTCTTTTTAAGCTGTTTACGGACATTGTAAAGTTTTAAATTTTTTTAGTTTTTTTTTTCTATAAATATCAATAAAGTTTTATCTGTTGGGCCAAAAAGTGTATAAATTTAATACAAAGCTCCTGATATATTGTTACAATATCAGTTGAAAAATATTAAAAATACATAGGCACAATTTTTTTTTATAAGCATTTAAAGATCAAATGTTGACAAAATTTATCAAATTTTAATTTGAAAAATTATTTTGTAGTTAAAAATTTATAAAATGTTCAATTTTTGTATCTAAGAATTGAAAATTTAAAACAAGATTCCACGTAAGTAATTAATTCTGTTACCAAAAAATCTAAAAAATACATTTACACAGTTTATTTTTATAGTCATTTTAAGTACAAATTTGGACGAAATTACATATTAAAAACCTAGGATAACTATTTTAGTTATTTTGTTGTGATTGTATAATATTATTCGTGGGTACTTGAAACTTCTAAAGTATACTATTATATATCTATGATAGTACCACGGTTTTTTGTTGATGTATAACGCGTTATAAGTACCTAATAGATATTATGATATTATTAATTTGGAATTTATTATAGGTACCTATTATAGGTCAATTTTTTTTTAATACCATAGATAATTATATATATGTCTAATACATAGACTGATATACCGTCTCCGCTTAGAATCGTTTTTCTTATACAGTGATATTATATCATTGAATTCAAATTTAATACTGTCCATTATACAGTGACCCACTTCTAACCTACTGTACAGCAGAGCGACATCCACTTACCCACCTTTTTTAATACTAATTATAACTACACTTTTATTCAATTAAAATTGTTAGTAATTTAATGAAAATATACCTTCCGCGTTCATTCCATTGTAGGCAATTAACACTTCCTTCATGTCCTTCTAATAGAGCGGTTAATCCCAGTTTTGAAATACAATGGTAATCGAAGTTACTTCTTAATGCATACCTTGTGCGGATGTCATCCTAAACATCAATAACTGTTTAACATAACGTGACTGAATAGAATGATAAAATATAGCATGTCATGATGTTTATATTACGTTTAATTCTCGATTCCTCAACCACTGTAAAAGGTTCCGTCCATTTGTCGCCGACGACATTATAATAAAATATTGTGGTGTCGAAATATGCAGTAAAATGTAAATTACAATATTATACTTGTTAGTTTATAATCATTAATCGGTAAATTATTA
>NW_021770782.1:0-335 GCF_005508785.2 Acyrthosiphon pisum | reverse complement strand
AATATTATACAATCACAACAAAATAACTAAAATAGTTATTCTAGGTTTTTAATATGTAATTTCGTCCAAATTTATACTTAAAATGACTATAAAAATAATCTGTGTAAATATATTTTTTAGATTTTTTGGTAACAGAATTAATTACTTACGTGGAATCTTGTTTTAAATTTTCAATTCTTAGATACAAAAGTTGAACATTTTATAAATTTTTAACTACAAAATAATTATTCAAATTAAAATTTGATACATTTTGTCAAAATTCGATCTTTAAATGCTTATAAAAAAAAATTGTGCCTATGTATTTTTAATGTTTTTCAACTGATATTATAAAAATA
>NW_021770781.1:7225-7965 GCF_005508785.2 Acyrthosiphon pisum | reverse complement strand
AAATCAAACGTTCCTTCAGTAATATCATCAATAACTTTTGAAAAAACATCAAAATCATTGCAGTGTTTAGCGAATGAATCTTCAACAGTATTAAGAAAATTGTACAGATGAGTATTGGGATACATAAGGTTGCCTTTAGTTTTTAAAGAAATAAGTTCTGCAGCAGGATGATCAGCGTTTCTACTTCTTAAAAAGCTTATACATTCAGTGCAAGTTTTCTTTTTTAGTATCTGTTTACTTACGTACCCACAAACATAATAAATAATACAGTCCTTTATGTTACTGGAGTCATTATTACTTTCTACTTGAGGTAGCACTTCACAAGGCTCCCACAAACCATCTTCAATTAGTTGATCTAGTTTATTTTTAAGTTTTTGTATTTTTTTAGATCTTTCTGAAGTTGTATCATGGAATATTTCTTTTATATCGGACATTGAAATCTTAGGAACATCTGTTTCGGATACTGTACAGTTTCCATACTTTGGAGGCTTAAGAACGGAATAAACAGATAAAATCTTATAAAGATGTAAAAAAGTAGGAGTGGATGGATGGTCGTTTGGGCCACATGATTGCCTAATAATCCCAAAAAACTTCTGAAATAGAACATAAAATAAAAGTATAATATTAAATAATAAAATAAAATATTTTAATGAATATAAATATTTTAATTTTATTTAAAAAAAATATTCATTATATAATTATTATATTTCTTACCTCTAATGGATCTTGACACATTTTAC
>NW_021770781.1:986-7125 GCF_005508785.2 Acyrthosiphon pisum | reverse complement strand
CAGTCAACACATATTCAAATCCACAGTTCTCTATTAAATATTTTGAAAGGTCAATAGTTGACTGAAGAGTAACTCTTAAACCTTGAGCAGTTGATATAGTCAAAAAGTCTTCAGCTTTTATATTTCCCATATTCATCTCATTCTCCCAGCCGTTGATGTATGAAATTGCATCTTGAAAGTTCTGAAAACCAAAAAATATTTATAACTACATAACACAATGTTTAAAATTCATCATGGGTAAATTCATGTAAAGTTATAATTTATTAAAGTTCCAAACATAAGAGATCATTATTACCTGAAAGCCTTCGCTATCTATTTTTAACCCTTGCCATGGAAGATTTCTATTAAAGTTATCGAATAAACTGTTCCAGAATTCAGTAAACTTTGCAGTTTCTTCAGAACCTTTCAAAGTAAGCACACCTTTGTTTTTATAATATTTCATAGCTTGTGCCATGCTTGAGCTTAAAACCTGTAATATAAATATAATGTAACAAAACATTATAAAGATAATTTTATGGATAGATTTATTGATATTGATGGTTTATAATTCTGATCATAATTAAACCTGAGTACAAAGGCGAACGCGCATTTTCGCCATGGGTGTCAAGTGTAAATGATGTGGTGTTATTTTAGGAATTATTCTTAAATTTCCAGGATTTTTAATATCCTCTTTATACACTTCTTCAAAATATTTCCAGACTATTTGATTTGATTGGGAATTTAGCTGAAAATACAGTACAAAAAAACATATATACCATTTGTATACAGAGTATTATTTAAGTAATTGTTAAACAACAATTTAAAAAAAAAATAACTTACTTGTAAACATTTGTTGTTGTATAAACGGTTACGTACACATTTAAATAAATGGACAAAATCAGAAAAAGCATACACCTTCCTTTTTGGATCACATGGATGTTGAAAATAATTTCTCAAATTATTTTTGGAACTATCTATTCCAAGTTCTTTCCACATCTTACGGTTGGTAGTTGCACCATCACAGATAATGCCATCAACAAATATACCAATATTTTCTAGGGAACCAATAGCTCTCAAAACTAGTTGTGCTATCATAACACCTAATCAATGTAAATGTAGGTAATACAAATAACTTATTTTTTGTTTAACAAGTAAATAATATTATAATGTATTAATTACCTTTGACTTCACCTTTAGAGGCAAAGCAGCCAATAGTTTGGTAAAAGTTTGAACTTAATGACTGCCACATGAATACCAGTGCATGATCTGCATACTCCTTGTGGTGATCTGAATTATCTTCATTGCCAAAATCTTCAAGTCCTCTGTAGGTAAGGTTGGATGAATTAACTGCTAAGCTTTTCCGAAGACTGATCGAGTCAAAAAGTAATACTCCATGTTTAGCCATTTCAGTCATTTGGCTAACTTTTTTCTGCAAAAGACTTAAAAAATCTTGATCAAAGCCACATGTTGTTTTAATTGAAGACAAATATTTCCTGACTGTTTTAGGATGAGGCAATGGTAACAATGCAGTAGATCTTATATATTTGTAAGCTGTTGGTGATCGAATATTAAACAATAAACATAGCATTAGCCAGTTTTCACTGTAACGGCGATTTCTAGGATTTTTTACTTTTGCTGCAGCAAAACATTCCATTATGAGACTTTTCTGAGACTCATTGATATTTAATTTCTTTAACTTATCTTCAATAGAACCACTGTAATCTGACATTTCATTTTGAACTAAATCCAATTCTTTTTGTAGTGATATAATTTTTTTGTTTTTTCTTACAACTGTTCTACGATTATTGTTTGCTCTTTTTCTTACAATATCAATTTTTTTTTTCTTGGTAGGAGTAACTTCTAATTTTTGTTCACAGCCTGATGCTTTCCTTTTGTTTCTAAGTCTAAGAATATTTTTTAAACATTTGCATTTTGGACAACAATTTGATTTAGTCTTTATTATGGCCTCACATTCATTATGCCTTAAAAGACCAACCGAAGAAGTAGTGCATAATGCTTCAGAAAATATTGGAAATTGTTTAGCTGAAGGCCCACCTTGACAAACTAAAATTAATTCAAAAGTTTTGATATTATCATTGAACTGAGTGACACTTTTGCCAGGTGTAATACCAAGTTCATCAGACCCAAATTGTTGACCATTAATCCAAAAAGATACTTGACAATCTTTATTGACTTTTATACATTTCTCTACAGTAGGAACTTCACCTACTCCATTTAAAGTAGCTATACAAAATTCTTCTTTTTTATCACATGCTATTAGTATCCATGGAGTGGGACATTGAAACAACTCTGGTTGGTTTAAATCATGAAACAAATTGTCTGAAAAAAAATATAGTTTATTAGTGTGATAAATGTTGTAATACATAATATGTAAATACTAATATTGAGTTTGAAATCCTACCTTCTACAGGTAATTCAGCTTTGGATGATGCATTATGATCTCTGTCCAATGATTTACTGATATTCATATCACAAACAGTTGCTAAATACATAAATAAAGGAATACATATACTATAATATACCAACTTACATAATTTATATTTATTTCAACTTATGAACTAAATTTAAAGCTATATTAAAATATAACTTAACATTTTATTTTTAAATAATTTAATTTTACTTGATGTAAATTTTTATTAAATACTACTTAATATTGAATATAATAACTAACTGTTATAAAATTAACTAATTTTTTTGTAAGTTACCTTGACGAAGACATGGTGGTTTTCTTGGTTGTTTATTTGGTTTAGATAGGTAACTTGGACCAGGAAATATTGAAGGTACTGCTCCTTCTCTTAATCGGCATCTTGTATATTGAATCTAATAATATCAAGAAAAAAATATGTAATAAAACCTAATATATTTTATATTTATTAAGAGTTAAAGTTAATATTATTTCTCAATCAAAATAGTACCTAGGTACATAAAATGATATTACAAAAATATGAACAATAAAAAATTAATATAATTTATAATACCTAGTACCTAATAGAAAATGAAAACATATGTACCTTTATTCCGCCAGACTCCCAATACCATACTATGTCTTCCTCGGAAAAATGTTTGGAACAAACGTAGGTCTTGTCGTTTACAACAAAGTTTTTCCTTGGAATAGCTTTTTGCCATCTTTGCCGTAAACCAGTATCTTTTGGTGCGGAAAACTGTAACACCTTTTCTGTGTTGCTTTTGTAGCCTGAAGTACATCCAACTACACAACACTTAGCCACCATGGCAATAAAACTATATACCTACTACCAATTAAGTAATGACAAAAATACAGAATAATATTGTCGAAATTCGAAAATTATTTTGTTAATCTTTGTCATGCATTATGAATATACTCATGTTATCTCCAGGTTAGGTGTCGGTTGTGTTCTTATCACCTTTTTACGGTCTACAATAATTGCTGAATGATTTTAATTCGTAATTTTAGTCGTTTGGACGATATAACGAATTTGAATAAAAAAATCTTCGATTTCCCAGTACATACAAATGTAAACATAGGCCCACTGACTACTAGCGCTAATAGTTCCCTACGGTCACCGCATAGACCACCCGTCTGCATTAGCATCATAGTGGCGTGCGCCAACCTGTGTAGATAACCGTGCTAGGGAAGTAATATTAGAATATAGCTATCACGCCACTAGTACGTCATTGGTAGAACCCACATAAATACGGTTAGAGCGCCTACCATTACTTAGAAGATAGCCCTCGTCGTAGGTCTAACAAGCTTACGACAGTGCTTATAATTATTGTGTATTTGAATTTGTAATAATAAATTGTTAAATTATTGTTATCTTTAAAAAGTCTAAAGTGTTTATAATTATCACCTATCTTTCTCATCAACGACTCAAGACAACGACGAACGTGCGACGTCGTTAAATAATTATTGTATTAGTGTTCAACGTGTCCTGCACGGCGATCACTACACTACTATTTAAGATTCACTCACTTGATCATTTCATTACTATACGTTTCACTTAACCACTCATAAAGTGTGAATTAAAATATCACATGTGTGTTCATTATATTGAAAAGTGCCCAGGTGGCAGGTATTTTACAGTGGCTACAGTTTGATACTATACCTACTAGACTGCAAACCAAATCCAATAAGTACTTGCATTAAGTTATTGATCTTGGTTAACATTCTGTATTAAATTAAACTCTTTTTTTTTTTTTTGTTATTGCTGTTTCATTAAACACTGGGTAGAGCATAATACTTAAGCATAATACGTTTTCTTACACAGTTCTACTACTGACCTAGGTCTACTCTCCTTTATTTGTAAGTTGTGTACTAGATAGATATTTTATCATTTCACATCCAATGACAATAACTAGGTTAAAATTTTTTACATTCTTAATTATTCACTGTGCTCTTAGATACATATTATATACATTGTTTCTGTACATTACTTAGGTACTTAATCTATTACTACTATACCACTTTACTATACTATAAGTATAGGTGTACTGGATTTTATCACATTGAAGGCTTATTGCATATGAGTACCTACATTTACTGTTATAGAGTGCAATACATTTTTAAAATGTAAGTCATAGTTGTTATTGTTAGGGTATAACCTATAAGCACATTAAACCTAACCAACACAAGATTATATTAAATAGGTATGAACACACAACCATTAAAAGTTTGATTTTAGTTTACAACCAATGAACAAAATACTTAAACGTTTTCTTACTAGGTACTACTTACTACTGACCTAGGTCTACTCTCCTTTGTTTGTAAGTTGTGTACTAGATAGGCATTTCACATGTGGTACTCTTAGAAATGTTCATATTATTTCAATACCTATATAATTTCATATAAATTCACTTATTGCATATCAGTACCTACATTTACTGTTATAGAGTGCAATACTTTTTTACATTTTTACATTGTTGTTGTTGTTGTTGTTACGGTATAACACATAAACACATTGCATTTAAAAGTTTTTCTTTTTATTGATGGAAGTTAAAATTCTGTATTAAATTATACTATTTTTTTTTTACTACCACTTCTACTACTGCTACTGCTACTACTACTACTACTACTTAATTCTGACCTAGGTCATTTGTAAGTTGGGTACTAGATAAGTATTTTATCATTTTAATTATATGCGCTTACTTACTTTGCTACATTACCCACAAACTATATGCTATTACTTAATAAACAATGATTACAGTAACCATGCGATATAAATTATGTTTGTCCAGCAGATCTCTTTGAGTACGGATTTTGACATTCAACGCACAAAAATAATATTATATATTAATATTGAATTATCAATACCTTAATATTGTACTACCTACTATAAACTCGACCTAATTTTTAGGTACTTGGGGAAGTTTATTGTTAGAACTTAAAATTCTGTATTAAATTACACTATTTTTTTTACTACCACTACTACTACTGCTACTACTACTACTTAATACTGACCTAGGTCATTTTTGAGTTGGGTACTAGATAAGTATTTTATCATTTGTATTGATGTTAGGTAGCCAGAGCTTAGATTTAGGTGTAGTCACAAATTCAATTAAACATTTTTTTGTACAACTCTTTGAACAATTATTAACCTTCATTTATCATATGATTTGACTATAATAACTGTGAATTTATACCTGAATCTTTACCTATAGCATTGTACTGATGTTATTTAGGTGTGACTCGGTGTATTTTAAATGGACTTTTAACGTAGGCATCGTATTTCACTGTTCACCAAGACATAAAACTTATTGCCGACTTATCATTTCATAGATACTTATGGCTTATTATATAGTTCATTCAACCAAAGTTTTAATTTAAAGGTAAAATAAGTTTGACTATAACAAAAGTCAGTACCTATACATATTTCATTATCTCAGTATACCTGCTTACAGCTCACATAGCTAAACATTATTTTGTAACTCTTTAAAAAATAATATCACTTTTGCATATAGTACCTACACTTACTGTTACAATAAGTAGTGTTACTGTTACTGAGTACAATAATAATAATGTTACTGAAAAACACATAAAACCGAAACTAAAACTGTGTAATGTGATTAGTTTCAGCCTAACAAAGATTATAATAATATGCATGAATACACAATCAACAACAAACTGTGATCGGTACTTCTTAATATGTAATTGGTACTTTTT
>NW_021770781.1:0-936 GCF_005508785.2 Acyrthosiphon pisum | reverse complement strand
GTGCGATAACATTTAATCTACATATTATATAAGTCATAAGACACATTCAACGATAATAAAAACAATAATAAAACAATACAAAATAATGATATGTGAGTGTGTGTGTGTGAACAGCTGTTCTCCGTGACCAGTGATACTATTAATTAAAATATAAACATAATATTATATTGTTATGTTGCGGTGGCAACATTCTCCCCCCGTTGAAAGTCTTGGGTTTCAACAACTGGTACAATATCCTTATCGGTCGGTAGCCTACATAGTTTGATGACTGGACGACGCATATGCGTCCCGTTTGCTGTCCTTAGTGTGGCAACCTCCACCTGGCTGGGGGCATACAGTCATCCTTTATAATAACAACATCGCCCTTTGCTAGCTGTGCGCTCTTACTCGTCCATTTGCCACGAATTTGGATCTGTGGCAGATACTCTTTTGACCAACGCTTCCAAAAGGTTTGCATTAAATTCTGTACAAGTTGCCATCTACGCAGACCTTTGGGATCTTCCTTAGTTATATCCTGTTCATCTGGCAATAGCATAGCACCTCCAATCAAGAAGTGTGATGGGGTTAACACAGCCAAGTCGGAAGGGTCACTATTCAGTGGTGTCATCGGTCTCGAATTTAGACATGCCTCGATTTGGCAGAGTAGTGTTCGCATTTCCGTGCTCGTGAGTTTGTGATCAGATATTACTCTCTTCAGGTGGTGTTTCATACTCTTTACAGCACTCTTCCATATACCACCAAAATGAGGAGCAGAGGGCGGGTTAAAGTGCCATTCAATACCTTCCTTCTCTAAATAATCACTGGCTTTCTTCATCATTGAGACTAACTCCTTTTGAGCGCCAACAAAGTTTGTGCCGTTGTCGCTATACAGCTTAGCACATTTTTCTCTTCTAGCCATAAAGCAACGCAATGTCGGCATGAAGGATCTACTTGAAA
>NW_021770780.1:9046-10899 GCF_005508785.2 Acyrthosiphon pisum | reverse complement strand
CTTTTCTCCTTATGCCTACTCGGTCACCCTTCCTTTTATCGGTATTTAAATATTTTATTTGGCATAAATATACACGATATAGCCACTGTAGGATATTGGTCTGTAGGTAGGTAGGTACATGTATAATACATATTATATAATGAATAAATGTATAAATATTAATTATATAATAAAATATCCTAGCTCGAGTCGAGTCGACTATACCGTAGGTAAGTTTAATCGCGTTCGGGACGGCGTAACGGTTTAAGAGTTATAGATTTGACTCCAGTTCTTAAGTAGGTAAGGCGTCGGTGGGGATGACCGGCCGCGTTTTTTTTTCGTTATTTATCTTTCGCCATCACATCCGCCTTATCATGACGAAAATGTTCAAGTATGTTACCTACTGCTTTTACGGCATTTGTACGAACCCGTTAGGATTTTATTCGGGTTGCCGGCTAAATATTTTATAGGCCGCGCGCGGCCGTATTTCGTTCCCGACGGGCCAGCCGCGCGGCCGAGTTTATCAATAGTTTTGTCAAAATGTCGAGTTTTAGCCCTTTTTAAAACGTCAGCTGATCTCCCCGTTGGCCAATTATTCGCATTCCCCGCTCAATGTATAGGCCGCCCGCGGCCGTTGTTCGTTAGCGACGAGTCCCGGGGCAGATTGACATCGCGGAGAGTGTAGAGCGAAATGTTTAGAATTTTTTTTCACGTAATTTTTTACTTAATTTTTTCGGTGATAGTAATGCACGTCGTCCGCGATCCGACGCAGTCGGATTGCATACCTGATGACGTGACCCGACCGTCGCACATTGTCTGCTATCCGACGAAGTCGGATTGCCTACTCTGTTAACTGAGATAACTGACCTGCTAGGGACCCGAAAAATAGGGTGGCTATATGATTTGCATGGACGCCCGAAATGTTTTGAATTATTTTTTCACATAACTTAAGACTTAATTTTGATTTTTCGGTGACAGTAATGAATGTCGTCCGCGATTCGACGCAGTCGGGTCGCACACCTGATAACGTGACTCAGACGTCGTCAAACATTGTCCGCTATCCGACGTAGTCGGATTGCCTACTGACATAACTTTAATGAGATGACTGACCTGCTAGACACCCAAAAAAAGACGGCGGCTTTACGATTTGCATAGAAGCCCGAAATTATTTGAAACTATTATTTTCACGTAAATTTTTCTTAATTTGCGTTTTCGATGACAGTAATGAACGTTGTCCGCGATTCGACGCAGTCGGATTGCACACCTGATGACGTGACCCGGCCGTCGCACATCGTCCGCTATCCGACGAAGTCGGATTGCCTACCTGGACAACTGAGGTGACTGACCTGCTAGACACCAAAAAAATAGCAGCGGCTATATGATTTTTTTACGGGATTTCGAATTTCCGGCGGCGTTTTCGAAAATACTTTAAGACTTCGTCCGCTGCGATGCGACCCGGCCTGCTTGAACAACCACGTCGAACCGCAATGGTCCTAACCTTATCACTGTTCCTTATCACTAGACCTCCACATCGCCCATACACCTTGCTTGAGACCGACGACCGGACCACGAGACCACTGCGGCTTCCGACATCGACAACACTCAGGGCAAACACTGGGGGGGTTTGGGGATCTCCCCCAACGACGCTCGGAGAGCTAGTCCTTAACTATAAAACGGAGACCCGTGTGGCGCTCTCGTTCCGACTAGGTATAATATTTCGAACTAGCGTAAGGAACGGCCAATGAAAAAATTCGGTTCGCGTCTCCCGGGTCTTTGGTTTAAAGTCGACGTGAACGAGGGCCAATGAAAAAATTCCGTGGCGGTCTCCCCGGTCTCCGCTTTTATGCACAATAGAAAATATTATCGGAAAAAAA
>NW_021770780.1:5558-8372 GCF_005508785.2 Acyrthosiphon pisum | reverse complement strand
AAGAAATTTAAAACATTTAATCATCTATCAATATAAATAATTTATGTACCAATTTCTTTAGATTTTTCGTCTTTACCCGCTTCCTGCGTACCCGCCCGTTCTGACCTTATACGCGTTCCTCGCCAAATTCAAAGGTTGACGTGCAAACCGAGTGCCGCCGTCGCGCGTGTTTTAGAAAAGTCGAGTTTCACCACTTATTAATACGTCTGCTAAGTTTGTAGGCCGCGCGAGTCCCGCGGCCGAGTGTTGTCGCGGAAAGCCGACGGCCTGCTATATATATATATTATATATTTAGGCATAAATACATGCGTCGGACGGCTATATACGGTTTATTAAGAGTCATATATTTAGCAAATAGGAAATATATAATATATACTATGTAGTAGGTACCTACTACAGTTGTTAGGTGGAAAAAGTTTTTAGGTGAATTATATATTATATTCATAATACGGTCAATAATATTACAAACAATGCTTACAGTATGACCATTATTAATTGATACCGGTTGTTTGGTGGAGTGGCGGCGTGCGGGGGACAACTTTAGCGTCGTGAAACGCGCCAGCGTTATCTAACGTCATCTTGTGACGAACGCCCATGCAACACACAACCCGAGCGCACAGAAAAACATAGTTTTCTTATAACAAAGCATTATTTTGCATTTTAGCTTTTAGCTTTTCGCGTATTGTGTTCTGCGTTGGGCGCTCTTCATACCGGTGAGTACAAGTACATAATAAATAATAATACATAATAATACGTATAACGTTTGTATAGCTCGCGTACCTACTGGTTTATTCATGACATTGTACGTACACGAGCTGGTGTAAGATGCGTTTCCGTACACACGATATTGTTTATTACTATATACACGCCATTTTCACCTTTGCGCGTTTCGTGTTCAATGTTAATACGACATTTGTATTTCCGCTTGCCGTGTTCATATCCGCGGACATAGACTTAAACGCCTACGTGGCTACGTGCATAAAAAGCTTTAAACGACGTTTTTTGCAGTTCCCAATATTACAAGACCATATTGTGTGTGCGGACGTCACCTTACAGTATGTTACTTTTGTTTAGTTCATACTCAATAATACACGTAATAATATATTATACCTACCGCGTACGAATAATATTTACTGCATTTCTAAAAATAAACACACAACACCGGATTATTCACTGATAACATGGGTACTGATAATATAATTACATTGGGTGAACACGGAGTTTTACTTATATTATTATTATAATTAATATATTATAATATACAATGTTTGGCAATTGCCTTTTCAAAATGTTTTTACTTATTATATTTGTTTTTCTAGGCAAATATTACAATGGTCAAAAATTGTATAATTTGTGGCAACGTCGAAGACGTGGATGACGTCTCAGTGCATTGGTATTTATATAATATATATATATATATATATATATATAAAATAACATAACATAATACAATGATTATATTAGTTTTCCAGCAAATGTCGATCGGAAGCGTCAATCCTCGACAGATATTGGCTCATTCCAAGCTCTGCTCAAGGCATTTTGTTGCCGGTCGTGATTATTATGGAGTAGCTTTACATCGCCGTCGACTAACTGCTGGAGCAGTGCCGTCAGTAGTGAGTAACAACCAATATAAAACAAATAGTGTCAGGGTGTACCTACTGTAGTAAACCCAAAAGCTATAATATTGTTTTAAATAAAATAATATAGAATAAATAAATTATACATACAGTATAATTTATTTGTAGTAATGTAGGTATTAATACGGAATATAAAGTAAGCCTAAATAACAGGAAACGTAGGCCAAAGGCGAAAACAACAAGTTGTTATAGCTAGTCACACATTAATGAAATTCAGCAATATTAGGGATGTATTAATACCCACAGCTATAATATGATATTAATCATGTAGATATTATACATTTAGTATAATTTATAATAGGTAATGTAGGCATATAACGGGAAGTGTAGATCAGAGGTGAAAACAACAAGTTGTTTTACCTAATGCAATTCGACATTACTAGGGAACACGGTTATCTACACAGGTTGGCGCACGGCGTGTTATCGCTGGTCGATGCGGCGAACGCAGTGAACTAAAGCGCTAGTAGTCACAAGGCCCGGACTGGTTACCGGCTGGACGAGTTTACTCGTGATTATAAATTATAATTTAGTTAATTAATTTATTTGAAAGCTTTAATTACATAAAAAAATAATTTCGCCAACACTTGACTTATACTTCGAAAAACTCTCTAAATGACTAACATCAGCAAATAATAATTAATGACTACAAGTCTTTCTTACCCAGTTATAATTTATTTTATTTATAAAATATCTGTAAAATAAAATACCAAATAAACATAATATGTTATTATTACTTTGTTTATTACTTATTTTTTATGTAATAAAACCTATTTAGTAGTTGGTTAATACTTAATAACTAATTTTATACCTAACTAATTTACAGTTTATAATAATATTATTTTTATTTTTTCATTCCAGTAATGATTCTTGTAGCCTGAAAACCAACAAAAAAAAATAATGAAAATAAGTAAATACATTTTTAAGTAAGCAATAGCAATTAGCAAGCAGCTTCAAGCACAAGGATTTAATTGTCTAGGATGCATATGATGTGAGCATAATCATGTGTTAAATAATTTTGACACTTTCTTTCTTTCTCTTGATATTTTTTGAAATTTTAAATTTTCTTGATAGGAGAACTGCCGAAGTCTCATTTGTAGGTAGTATACTATTATTTCTGTAGTTACTTCAACACAATGTAGGGCACATGAATAATTGAAATCAAACGTTCTTCAGTAAT
>NW_021770780.1:0-5508 GCF_005508785.2 Acyrthosiphon pisum | reverse complement strand
GATTATATTCCTTTGGTAATGTCATTAGTATTTTTGTCATAACCATGTTTTCCGAAACTTGTTCACCCGCTACACTCAGTTTCCTTCCTAAATTGACCAATTTAGAAATATGCATCGACATATCATCTGTCGGTTCCCTTGAATAACTGAAAAATTGTTGTTGAAGCAAGTGTTTACTTGCCTCAGACTTCTGTTCGTAAATACTCAACAGTTTTTCCCACATTTCAAATGCAGACTCACAGTTAATCAAATATTGTAATGGACCATCGTCCACTGAGGTAACTATTATTTTTTGACATTTACCGTCCGCTTTTAACCAAGCGTTTGTATGCTTTTGCCAACGAGCTTTGGCTTCCTCAGTCGTCTCTGTTTCTGACGACTTCTTTATAGGTAATCCTGGTTTAGTCCGTTCACCTGAAACTATACCACCTACTTCTAAGGCATTAAGTATGACCTTCATCTGGAACTTCCATAACGGCCAGTTTTCCGCACATAATTTTGTTATCTTCACCGAGTCTTCCATGACCGATGGCTTCCGTATACTTGACCTGTATAACAATTTACCAACAAAATTTTACCTATGTGCACTGATCCGCCGTTTTCCGAAATCCAGGGTATCTCCGACTGGTTGTATACTCTATTCAGAATAACCTTGCCCACTCGATCGATGAAAACTCGTCGAGTTCGCGCATGTCTGTTGCCACCAGTTGGCGCTGATGTTTGCAGCAACGCCCCCGCCGACGTCCCACAGGTGTATACGTATACGATAGCGACCGGTGACGGAAGCCGTCGACAACTAACGATCAATCACAGCGCTCCTGACTTTCGCCAGGGGGTCTGACGGCTGCCGGCGGCTCAGTCGCGTGCGCGAAAGTGGGCAAAGTTATTCTGAATAGAGTATAGTTTTCTGCGTTAATACACTTATAAAAACTCTTCGACTGGGCTAGTGACTGTGTATCTGGGCCCATAACCTGTTGAAAGTGCAGCTTGACAGACTAACCGTTTTAGTATTAATATAAATGAATAACACGACAATATGATTATGTATAAGTATAATATATAATAACGTACAACTGGACAATTTAACGTGACTGTACACACACACACCGTATACGCACTGTACGACGGTGGCCGTGCAAGTGATTCTCACATACTTCAAAGGCCCTATATATATGATTAGTTGAGGTCATCCCGTATCCGTATACAATATAGAAAGCGATAGTAAAAGTGTTGCACAGCTATATCGTAACTGCATAAGTATCTATTAGAAAACGACATTGTACACGCACGTGTGTTTACATGGTTTGAATACTAATATTAATTGTATATTTCAACAGTTTTATGAAACGCCACTCTAGTTTATCAATAAGAAAACCAGAAAAAACAAGTCTGTCTCGAGCTACTTCTTTTAACAAAACTAATGTTACATTTTTTTTTTGATTTATATGAGAAAGCTTTGAAAAAGTATCCTGTAACACCAGATAGAATTTATAATATTGATGAAACGGGTGTAAATACAAACCTAATGTGGTGGCTCAGAAAGGTGTTCGATAAGTTGGACAAAATGTCTCTGCAGAACGTGGTCAAATGATAATAGCATGCATGACTATTAATGCTGTTGGTCAATCTTTGCCACCAGTTTTCATATTCCCTAGAGTAAGAATGAGAGATCTTCTTATGATTGGAGCTCCTGAGGGAAGTTTAGGCCTTCCTAATTCAACACAAAGTACTTGGATAAATTCAGTACATTTTGTTAAAGTGCTCGAACATATTAAAACTCATACTAGGTGTACTAAAGAAGACAAAATATTGCTTTTAATGGACAACCATGAGTCTCATTGTTCACTTGAGGCTGTTACTTATGCAAAAGAAAATGGTATTGTGTTGGTCACATTTCCTCCTCACTGTACGCATAAGTTGCAAACACTTGATGTAGGAGTATTTGAACCATTTAAAATAAGCGTAAAATAGCACAAAACGACTGGCTCACTAATAATCCTGGAAAAACAATCAGAATTCATGATTTACCAAGCCTAACTGAAATAGCTTTTGTAGAGTCATTTTCGGTAAAAAATATTGTTAATGCATTTGCCAAGCCTGGGATCTGGCCATTTTCAAGGTTAGCATTTAGTGAAGATGATTTTATTGCAGCTTATGTTACAGATAGACCTGATCTGAATTCCACTCAAACTGACAATTTAAATATTCAACCAGATATTAGTATTTCTGGAAACAACCAACCTAATGAAAATTTATTTGATGTCACAAATTCCCAAACACGAGTTCCTACTTTTACTAATCATTTAATAAATTGTACTCCTGAACAATATTGCACTAATATTAATGAAAATCCTGTAACAAGTGCAAATTTAGATTCATCAATAAATGAAGAAGTTATATCACCAGAACATGTACGACCATTTCCTAAAGCTGCACCTCGTATTGAAAGAAAAGGGGGCCGAAAAAAAAGAAAATCTAGGATATTAACCGAAACTTCAGAAAAAAACCGAATTGAATAGGAAACACATGAGAGATTAAAACATAAATATCCAGCAATTGATAAAATAAAAAAGAAAAAGAAATATAAATCTCAACCAGATTTAAGTACATCTAAAAAAGTAAAGAAAAATCCCAAAAAGAAACTCTTTAGTATTGATTCCGATACTAATGAAAACGATACTCCTATGATTTTATTAAATGATAATTCAGATAATGAAGATTTAAATTGTCCTGTTCACTTTGGGGATTTTGTATTGGTTAAGTATGAAGGTAAAAAATTCTATAAATATTTTGTTGGCTGTGTTGAAGATATTAACAATGATGATATTACAGTGTCTTTTTTAAAAAGAAAAATAGGAGATACTTATTACTATCCTGCAGAACAGGAAATTGATAATATACCTCAGAGATCTATATAAAAATTTTTGCCAAAGCCAAAACCTGTTGGTAACAGTGAAAGATCTGCATTTTTACTGACATTTGAAAGTGTTGATTTTAAAAAATACAAAATGGGTTAATACTAGATAATGTTTCTTAAGTAATGAAAATAAGTTTTTTTACAAGGTATTTTTAATAATATGTAACAATTTTTTTAGTATAAATAGGTACTGTATTTTTTATTTGCTAAGAGTCATTTAGGATTATTTTTATAAGTAGGTATCTACTTAAGTTAATATTGTTTAGTTTAAAGAAAATTGTTTAAGTTTTAATTGTTATCTCTTTTTTTTATTTTAGGTATATTATTTACCACATTAATCAATATTTATATTTTAAGTTTTATTAAGCTTATGTTTTACAACATACCTATAAATATTTTTATGGATTTGTAGTAAAAACATAGTTTCATTAAATGTGTTAGTTAATTTTATCAAAGGAAATTGCTTATGTTCAAAAGTACCCAATGCTTGTTCAAAAGTACCCCTAATATGGGATACATCTGAACAAAAATATTGTTTTAAAAAATCATGTTTATTTTGGGTAAAAATCAAAGTTAGTTAGTGTAAATATCAAATTATGTTCTCAAGAAGTTACTTTAAATAACAGAACTATTTTGGGCGTTGTATAAAAAGAAATTAAAATTAAAAAAATTAAAAACCAAGATATTTTCAAATCTGCCCCAGTCTACTCTACTTTTTCGGTAATTTTACAAATATTTATTACATCAACTGATGGTTTTTTTCAGTCCTCCTCTGTTTTTATCAACGAGTGTATGATGCATATTTTTATCCTCTAGAGCAAAACAGCAAACTGAACACTTAATAATTTTTTTTAATTGTCTTACCACAAAACCAGATATATGTTGAATAACATCTTCTTACTTCTGTATAAATATTAAAATCATCCAGGTCATTATTTTGTTCGCTGCCCTCTAAAAAGCTTTCCTCTTCCTCCACACAAAGTACATCCAAAAAATTCTCTTCTTGTTTTTTTTTTTTTTTACTGCTAGTGACATGCAAAATGGTGGTAGAGTCTTGAGGTGAACAATTGGCATTTTCTGAAAATGATAATTCACTATGAACTAAAAGTTATTTGAATGTAGCTTCAAACTCTCCAGTTGTGGGGTTGTTGTTGAAGCCTCCTCTTGACCGTATAGTTGAAAACAGTATCTCTATATGGTCCTGCGAAATCTTATAAGAAAGTATAAAGCTTAGCTGTCCAGTTTTAATGACATGGTCAAGCAGTCTACCCATACTTTTTAAACAGGTTATGAGACCATTGAACCCTGTTTTTCTTATTGGATTTAATATTGGGGAATGATATCTATCTTTTGATGTTTCTAAATAAACTATAGATGAATTAATAAAATTTGTCATTTCTTCATAATGTTCCAGATCAAGTGGCTTCTTGTGTGGTAGTTTGCTTATAAAATTGCGGGTGTTTAAAAAATCGAATATATTATTAATATTTCTACAAAACATTATAGTAGCGTCAAAGTGATAAAAATTTTGAAAATTGTCTTCCAATATAAAAGAGCATCCGCTACCCTTGTACTGAAGACTTGTGCGGCTAAAAAAACTTTCATTTTTTCCTTATGATAGTTTATGTGCCTTTGTCAAATTTTAGTAGCTAAATTAATTTTATTACTTTCCTGCAACATAACTAGACTTTTAAAATATGTCCATTCTATCGGATTGTCCTCTGCATCGTATAATATACCATAATCTCCGATTGTGTTCCTCGCTAGTTTCAGCATATGAGCCGAGTCTATGAATACACAAATCTCTTCTTTAGTACTAGGCACGGTTATCTACACAGGTTGGCGCACGGCGTGTTATCGCTGGTCGATGCGGCGAACGCAGTGAACTAAAGCGCTAGTAGTCACAAGGCCGGACTGGTTACAGGCTGGACGAGTTTACTCGTGATTATAAATTATAATTTAGTTAATTAATTTATTTGAAAGCTTTAATTACATAAAAAAATAATTTCGCCAACACTTGACTTATACTTCGAAAAACTCTCTAAATGACTGACATCAGCAAATAATAATTAATGACTACAAGTCTTTCTTACCCAGTTATAATTTATTTTATTTATAAAATATCTGTAAAATAAAATACCAAATAAACATAATATGTTATTATTACTTTGTTTATTACATATTCTTTATGTAATAAAACCTATTTAGTAGTTGGTTAATACTTAATAACTAATTTTATACCTAACTAATTTACAGTTTATAATAATATTATTTTTGTTTTTTCATCCCAGTAATGATTCTTGTAGCCTGAAAACCAACAAAAAAAAAAAATAATGAAAATAAGTAAATACATTTTTAAGTAAGCAATAGCAATTAGCAAGCAGCTTCAAGCACAAGGATTTAATTGTCTAGGATGCATATGATGTGAGCATAATCATGTGTTAAATAATTTTGACACTTTCTTTCTTTCTCTTGATATTTTTTGAAATTTTAAATTTTCTTGATAGGAGAACTGCCGAAGTCTCATTTGTAGGTAGTATACTATTATTTCTGTAGTTACTTCAACACAATGTAGGGCACATGAATAATTG
>NW_021770779.1:1250-1387 GCF_005508785.2 Acyrthosiphon pisum | reverse complement strand
TAAGTAGTCGAAATAATGCTACGATTTTCAACTTCAGTATCTTGTTCGATCAGAAAGTGAATATCGTTGATGCATTGGGGAGGTCAAAATTTAAAATTCCCAGTAAATTTCAAAAGCACCATGAAAAATAAAAGAAA
>NW_021770779.1:0-1150 GCF_005508785.2 Acyrthosiphon pisum | reverse complement strand
AATTAAGGAAAAACGGGAATTTTTACGCAAAATCGATTTTTCACAAAATTTAATTTGGTTTTTGGTGTAACATTAAAACAAATGACCGTAGATACATGAAATTTTCAATGGTTGTTTATATTTTCATTTTCTATACACAATAAATTGAATAATTATTTTGTAGTTAAAATTTTATAAAATGTTCAACTTTTATATCTAAGGACTGAAAATTTAAAACAAGATTCCTCGTAAATATTTAATTTTGTTGCCAAAAATTCTAAGAAATACACTAGCACAGTTTATTTTTATAGTCATTTTAAGTACAAATTTGGACGAAATTACATATTAAAAACCTAGGATAACTATTTTAGTTATTTTGTTGTGATTAGTATAATATTATTCGTGGGTACTTGAAACTTCTAAAGTATACTATTATATATCTATGATAGTACCACGGTTTTTTGTTGATGTATAACGCGTTATAAGTACCTAATAGATATTATGATATGATTAATTTGGAATTTATTATAGGTACCTATTATAGGTCAATTTTTTTTAAATACTATAGACTATAATATAATATTATGTCTTATACCTAGACTGACATACCGTCTCCGCTCAGAATCGTTTTTCTTATCCAGTGATATTATATCATTGAATTCAAATTTAATACTATCCATTATACAGTGACCCACTTGTAACCTACTGTACAGCAGAGCGACATCCACTTACCCACCTTTTTTAACTCAAATCCATAATAGTTGTGTACCTAGGTGTTTATAAATAAAGTAATATAATGCTATCTGAAGTTCCTAAGATTACTTTTTAGTTACAATTAATTAAATTAAAACTATTAAAATAACTATAATTTAATAATAAACAATATTCATCTTGTTCATGCCAAACCACTTTTAGATTAAAATATGAATTCTTTAGTAGGAGGTACCATATTGGATAATAGATTTAAAAACTATTAAAAGGAAACTTATATTTAAAGCGTATATTTCAAGTTTTTTTTATGACTATTAAAAAATGAAGTAAAATATTTTATTTTATTTTTAATATATTCAATATTTAATCTACGGTGCCCAAATATAAATGGGCACTGTGCACAATGCTCAATTTCCTACTTTTCCCGAAACATATATATCATATATGTTGTAATAACGAG
>NW_021770778.1:5267-6536 GCF_005508785.2 Acyrthosiphon pisum | reverse complement strand
AGGGGGGGGGGCACGCCCCTCATTTAGAAAGTACCTAATTTGTATAGCATTTTGTTGCACTTATTTGCATTTTATATAGAAGTCTTGGAGGGCGATAAGGAGAACTGATAACTGATAAAGTGACCAAAAAATTTTTTTTACGATGTAATATAAAAAACATAATTTATGGTAAGTGTATTATTTTTCGAAGAAAAGAAAAAAATTCCAGCGGGTGGCCTTGGCGCTTTGCATATAGGTATATAGGTATTAATGTATTACATATAATTAATAGCCATTAATGGCTGATGTTACAATTAAATAGACAATTTTGTGAGATTAGAGGTACGTATATACATAATATTATAGTATTATAGTTTACCGGTGATTTCGTAATTTTCATCTAACTTTAAATTCAGCAATTATTATTACGACCTATTGCATGGCGTGACTAGACTTCATCGGCAGGGGCAGTCTAGCTAGTAACCGGCGCTACCTTATAAGTGAACTGAAAAAAAGCCCTATACACCCAAAACCATCATTTTTTTAAGCCCCCCCCCCTCCACAATGAAATATTTATTTAATTAAAAAAATTCTATAATAATCTATAGTAACTTCAGAAATATTATTTATCTACAGCATTGGATTACACCACCTAGCTACAAATCATAAATAATACAACAATAATATCAATAATAATAGATGCGTACCATACCTTCGTTGTCTGTCTCAATTCATTATAGTAGGTTTTTTCGATTTCAGAAGTCAGGAAATCAATCTTTGTAAATGGTTATTATAACGATACCCACAAAAAAATACAAGTTTTAAAAAAAAAATAAAATGTTGTAACCCTTCTGACTTAAAACTCGGTTGACCGACACCTTTCAAAAATTGCAGGGGCGGCCCACGCACCCTAGGCTGCCACTATTGCCTATGCTATTGCAAAAACCACAATTTACGATATTATAATGTAATATTATATAATACTAGCTGATCCCGTGCACTTCGTTGCACATTAAATGTATCAACTCCATAGGCGCACATAGGGGGGGGTGCTTGGGGGTGCTTAGCACCCCCACGTTTCAAACTAGCACCCCCAATTCATTTCAGTATTTCACCAATAATTTTTAAATTATTGTGGTTTATTGGTTCGGAATTTTTTTTTCCATGCCAATTAATGATAACTGTTCATGAATTCACGATTAAAACAGTATTGTGTGAATGCACATTTCAGTGTTTCAGCTTTTGTCAATATGCAGCAATGATATTATTATAGAAAATTATACTATCTTA
>NW_021770778.1:4358-5167 GCF_005508785.2 Acyrthosiphon pisum | reverse complement strand
CACATTAAGAAATATAGGTATCGAAATTGCCTGTTGTGTTACTTTGATAGCATATTAAAAAATATTGATATCTCAAAAGATAATTTCAGAATTTTAAAAATTAAAACGTTAAAATATTGAACTAGTTGTAACTAATATTTAATTTTGAGAGTTTTATCGTTAACACTACAGAAGTTATTCATTTAATAAAAAATGAAATTGTCATAAAACAGTAAAAAATTATCAAAGTTACCCCATTTTACTGTACTACTTTTATTTTTAAACTATGAGAACTTTTTTCGTATTTGTGATATCGAAAAATTAAAAACAATGTTGCACAGTCTATGTTCTCTTCTTCCTAGTAGGAACATTTGGTTGCATAACATGAACTATAAGTTTAGCCATAGTGGTTCTTATCCACGCAAAACCATTTTTACTATGTTTTACATTTGTAAAACGGAGACCACACATGCGTGTGTAGCATCCTCTTAATAATATTTGTCATTCCGAATTTATTCAATTCAGCGTAGCCCGCAGATTAAATAAATATATTAGTAAAAATCAAGTAATAACCAAAGTTATAAATAGAAGATTTCGTACCCAATCGAAATCCCTAAGATAGTATAATTTTCTATAATAATATCATTGCTGAAATTGACAAAAACTGAAACACTGAAATGTTCATTCACACAATACTGTTTTAATCGTGAATTCATGAACAGTATCATTAATTGGCATGGAAAAAAAATTCCGAACCAATAAACCACAATAATTTAAAAATTATTGGGGAAATACTGAAATAAATTGGGGGTGCTAGTTTGAAACGTGGG
>NW_021770778.1:0-4308 GCF_005508785.2 Acyrthosiphon pisum | reverse complement strand
ACTTCTGAAATCGAAAAAACCTACTATAATGAATTGAGACAGACAACGAAGGTATGGTACGCATCTATTATTATTGATATTATTGTTGTATTATTTATGATTTGTAGCTAGGTGGTGTAATCCAATGCTGTAGATAAATAATATTTCTGAAGTTACTATAGATTATTATAGAATTTTTTTAATTAAATAAATATTTCATTGTGGAGGGGGGGGGGCTTAAAAAAATATGGTTTTGGGTGTATAGGGCTTTTTTTCAGTTCACTTATAAGGTAGCGCCGGTTACTAGCTAGACTGCCCCTGCCGATGAAGTCTAGTCACGCCATGCAATAGGTCGTAATAATAATTGCTGAATTTAAAGTTAGATGAAAATTACGAAATCACCGGTAAACTATAATACTATAATATTATGTATATACGTACCTCTAATCTCACAAAATTGTCTATTTAATTGTAACATCAGCCATTAATGGCTATTAATTATATGTAATACATTAATACCTATATACCTATATGCAAGGCGCCAAGGCCACCCGCTGAATTTTTTTCTTTTCTTCGAAAAATAATACACTTACCATAAATTATGTTTTTTATATTACATCGTAAAAAAAATTTTTTGGTCACTTTATCAGTTATCAGTTCTCCTTATCGCCCTCCAAGACTTCTATATAAAATGCAAATAAATGCAACAAAATGCTATACAAATTAGGTACTTTCTAAATGAGGGGCGTGCCCCCCCCCTGCGGGCAGCTTTGCCTATATATATAATACCTAGGTACCCAGTGGCGTTTTTAGGAATTTTAAATGGTAGGTGGAGGGTTGTAGATAATTCCTAGAAAAATATGTAGAGGGGCTATCGGCGCACAAAATGCGAGTGAGTAAAAAACAGCAAAGGTGGGGGGGGGGGGTGTTATTGTGTTAACCTCCCCACCAAGTGTGTACCTATAGCCTATAACTCTACACGTATAAGTATGTTTTAAAATCCTATTAAGTTATTGCTTAATAATAAATAGATATTTAATATTTGAATGTAAATTACAATACCTAAATAAATAATTATTTTTTATTTGTAAGCCGATAACTATAGTTGGGCGAACCACTTTTTTTTTAATCTGCCACTCCCCCAAAACTGTTTAGCCTATTTGCAGCTATGGTTGAATCTAGGTATACATAATCGAAGAACTAAAAAAATAATTTACAACTGTATCTTAGGAGAATGTTTCCGGTGATTAAAACGCAAGTTACCGGATTGTGTCCAGGAGACATGTACACTGTATTTTTGGAGTTTGTACAAGTGGTTGGACAACGATGGAAGTACATTAACAGCGAGTGGTCGCCGACCACCACGTCAGACCCGGCCACAAAGAATCCGTTTTATAAACACCCGGAATCACCGAATTTTGGAAAACATTGGATGGATCAACCGATTTCATTTGCTAAAATCAAACTCACCAACAGACCGGATAACCCGGGACAGGTATACCACTACGGCGCTACCCACCTAGTTTCTATATTTATATGTATTATATAATATTTATAAAATTGAAAATTAAAAATCTTCTAGTTTGTATTTAATTATTAATTAAATAGGTAGGTACCTATAATGGCTATATATCTATCAACCACCAAAGTGGCGCATTTAGACATTAAGCACCCTAGGCAACATTTTAGTGACGCTCCCCCCTCCCCCCCAAGAAATATACATTTAATATTGAAATTGTCCATAGTTGTCTATAGTTTATTCGTTTTTGAATTACAACAAAATAAGAAAATCGCTACACAGGAAATCAAGTGAATATCCAATGTTGTAAAAATTTGAACTTCAAACGCTCATAAAAATTTAATTTAATTTTCTTATAGATATTTTTTTTTTTGATAAAGATAGATAATCTTATAAGGAATCTTGTATTACATTTTAAAATCTTAGATTTAAAAAGAAAAATTTTTAGGAATTTCCAACTCAAAATAATTTGCACGTTGATTTTTAAGCTTTTTGTCAAAATTCGAACTTCAAATGCTTATGAAAAAAAGTTGTGACTGGATTTTTAATATTTTTTAAATGTCATTATAACAATATATTAAGAGCTTTGCATTAAATTTACAAGCTTTTTTACCCAATAAATAAAATTTTATTGACATTCATAAAAAAAAAAAATTTAATTGATAATGTCCGTAGTAAACAGTCAAAATATTTTGAATACCTATTTAATGGTTTATGGTGTATAGCAAATGCTAATATAAATGTTCAGTGAAAATTTCATATATCTACGGTAATTTGTTTTAGACCTAGGTACACAAAAACCAAAATTAATTTTGTCAAAAACCGATTTTGTGTAAAAATTTCAGTTTTTCCTTAATTTGTATGTTGTTTTTCCCGGTGCTATTGAAAACTATTGATAATTTTTAATTTTGACCTCCCAAATGCACCAACTAGATTCACTTTCCGTCGAACAAGATACTGTTGAAGAAAATCGAAGTAGTTTTACTGCCCCATTTATATGATGACTAGGGGCGGACTGGAAGGTAAACAGTACAGTATTCTATAAAACTAAACGGCCCAAACCCCTTTATAACAGCTTCTTTATGAATACCTACTTTTTCGGGTATAAATTATAAATAGACAATAGGCAAAAGGTTAAAATATTTTAAATTTTATAAGAATCATAAATGTATAATCCTTTTGATATTATTAGTGTTTGTTTACTATTGTTTTTATCATTTATTTCATTGTCACAAATCACAATTCATACCTACTCTTATAAGTTATAACTTATTAAACCAAAATCATCTTCATCAGTTTCAGAATCGTCACGTTATTATAGTCATTACTTTTAATATAAACTTTATATAAATGTTATCTGTTCTCTTTTTCAACAAATCTACAAAATGTTCATAAATATTTGTAAATGGTTCAATAATCATAGTTTAGCAATAACTTTATGGCGGTCGATGTACCAACCAAATCAAATAAAGTGTTTAAACATTTTTCTGGATAAAACTGATTTTTTAAATTGTTGCTTAAGGAATTATAATATATACTATAGGACATAGGTACAACATATTTAATATGCTCATACAATTATTATTATTATAAACGTATTGCTTGACTATGAACTTATTGTAGCATTGTACCAGCCAATAGCAGTGTTTTTTTAAACTGTTTCGTATTTAAAAATAAATTTAAATAAATGTATTAGTAATATCGTCAAATTTTCAACATTTGAAATGCTCCGGCGCCCCGGCCCACACATATAAGCCGGCCAGGTGTGCTATAGCACACTAGCACACCTGGCCAGTCGCCCCTGATGATGGCACACACACAAATAAAAAAACACACATCAATGTGAAATCAATACATTCATTGCTATGCTCGGATTCTAAAAACCGTATGATGTTCCCTACTTCACCAGATTATAGGCTTACTTCTAATTCACTCTAATTTTTAAGCTAACAGAGCTAAATGTGATCTGGACGTACCTACAATTTGGTATGGTATGCGTGAATGCGTTTGTAACACGTAGAGGTCGCATGCTGGTGTAGGTCCCAAGTTAACCTCTTAAGGTTATAAAATATCGTTTAAATCATATTTTCTTATAAACACTAACATGACATGAATACTTGGAGGAGAATTGGAAATGGTTTTTAAATAAAAGCCAAAATGAATACATTCATTGGAAAATTAAGTTCTTAAATCTGTATTGTATTCATTTTTAAAAGCTCAGCAAATATCCATAATATGCCTCTTGCTGTTATTTGAGTTAGTATTTAAAAAAAAAAGAAGGTAATATTTATTCTAAATATTCTCATAGGTAATGGATTCATTATAAACATTTTCCCGCCCGTAAAATTTGTCGCTCGGGGCATTTTCCCCAGTTCCCCCCCCTTAAATGCGCTACCGAACCACCAAGACATCAATGTGTAAATGTGTAGGTAATGTATGATGCATCTGCCTAATCTAACTTCTAAGAACAATCGGGTATCTTCTCAGTTTAGTCATAAATTATTTTTATTTTATTCATCTTTGGATTTTTAGGTATTAATTCAAAGTTTTTGTATAGGTAATACAAATAAAGTAAAATGTTTTATTTTCTAATCCTGACCTTGGTCACGCGAATCGGGAATGGCATTTGTTTTAATGTATTACAAATTTGAAATTAATAAATTTAAATCAAATTTTACGTCATATTATTAAATGGATATTAGTTATGTGACTTTAGGTGCATTGCATATTTAAATAATAAAACAGAACTTGTTATTTCATATTTGGAAATGTGAATTAAAAACTCAGTTTGAAATTAATTGACTAATATA
>NW_021770777.1:4308-9361 GCF_005508785.2 Acyrthosiphon pisum | reverse complement strand
AGAATAATTATTTACAAACTTCTGTAATTCTAATGATTTAGTTTCCCCGTACATAAGAAAAAATCTCATGTTTTAATGCACGACGATCATATTAATATCGACAAGACTATTTCATTGCTTAATAAGTAATGACTCCCCTTTGGTATTTAATTCTCAACGACTATGACCTGGAAAGAGATGATTAATTAAATATCTTAATACAAACAATCGTAACTATGTACAGTAACTAGTGTAACTACGAACAATAAATATATATATTTTAATATAAACAATCGTAACTAGGTATGAACTGTTGTAACTTACGGAGTGGACGGACACAACGAGGATATAAGGTGTTCTATACTTATGTTTGAAAACTCAAAAAAAGTATACACATGTGTAATATGCAACATGTATCTACACAATAAATGAACACATTTAAACAACTTTTTTAATTTTAAGTAAATAAAAATGAAAGTTTATTAATTATTAGACACCTATATAATTTGTTATATTATAATATATAATATAATAATATATAATAATAATATATAATAATAGTAATATAATATATATTTGTATTGGTTATTATCAAAATTAATTATAATTAAGTAGTTCCTATTCAATACTTTTATATATGAATTCTTGAAAATTGAAAACAATTATTAAACATTAACTGTTGGGGCATATATGACCATATAATACTAGGCCTTGGTAAATTTGATCAAGTTGAACTTCTCACCTGATAATGTGTATAATACTATTGGTACTATGTTTTTAG
Organism: Acyrthosiphon pisum; assembly: GCF_005508785.2. NCBI lineage: Eukaryota > Metazoa > Arthropoda > Insecta > Hemiptera > Aphididae > Acyrthosiphon > Acyrthosiphon pisum. Next base: position 8,601 of record NW_021770777.1, on the reverse strand, counting down.
ACAGAATATTATTTGATTTTGTTATCTCTTATAGTTCTAGGAATGTCGTTATTTTTATTCTAATTCATTATTTAATTAAAATTATCAAGAACGTTTTAACAGATTGTAACTCGTATTCTGAAATAGCTTTTCAATACTATCTTTTGATATTTTACAAAGTTTTCTGAGTAATAAAACGCAGTGACTTTCCATGTCCCCCGATAATGTAATTACTGGAGTGGGAGGTAAAGAAATATTTTTTATTTCGTCATTAAAATTTAAGACTTTGCTAGTTTAATTAAAAAATATTTTTTTACAATTAAAATGATTAAAATATAAATATTCCAAATAATTCTAGAACTTTTTCAGCAATACGATTGCAAGCGTAGGCAATACAAGTTACATATATCATGTTATAATAAAATAATGTTAAAGATTTTCATGATTTCACCATATTGTCAAGTAAAATTTTTCATCGACAGAAGTAATACGCGTCGTTCCATCTTCCCTGCCTTCATCTATCAACAGTTATTATTTTAGAGAGTCATTTATAAATTGACTAATCGTGTTATTTGTTTTAACTAATTATTGTTTATGTGCCAAAAAATAAGGCTGCTCAGCATAATCTTTACTTAGGACACCTACAAGTGAATTAATTTTTTTTATGTAAATAACTAAGATAGGTAGGAACCGATGAGCAAATTGTACAGAGCAAACATAATATTTTGTAATTTAACACCGCCGTGGCACGTGCAAAGAGAATTCCGCGGTGTTGTCGTAGAGTTCGAGAGAAGTTGTACGCGGATAGTGAATGACTTCGACGACTACACACATACCTTAGCAAAATACATATTGTTATATATGTTTGTTTTAATGTACCTAATAAAAGTTTTTCTGACCATAAATTGTGTTAAACTTTCTTGCAACGTTCGACCTATTTAAAGAGTAAAGACTGAATTGTGCTATAGGGATACTAAGATACATATAGTAGCTAGGCGGAATTTTGATCTAATTGTTGGGGAGGGGGCAATTAATTAGATTAGAGGGCATTTATTAATTAATCATAATTTACTGAACCATTTAAAATGATAAGTTTGCCCTCTCAATATTTTTATTTGTGTGGGGGGTACACCTACCCCAAAAAAAATACTACCTATTCTATGGTATAGGTATACCTACCATATAAGTAAATATATGAGATTATTAAAAGTAACGGATAAAGCTGTAAGCTTGAACATTTTCAAATGAACATTTATTTTTTCATTGAAATTTTCAGCAACATTGAAAATGTTCAATGACTGAAATTTTTTTTTTCTACACTACTTAGATAGCCATACACAAATAACAGTAGAGGTAGGCATAGACCGTAGTCACAATTCCAAATTACTTATAATATGTAATAAATAATAATAGTATTAATTTTTAATTGTACATGTTAAGTAATATTAATAAAAACTGTGATAATAACGATAGTGATAGATGATAATTTATATTTAAATTTATAACACCTACATTTTTAGTAATAAAATGAAAGTAATAAAAACAGACAACAGTTAGTATTTTTATTTTACAATTAAGTCGGTAAGTGTCTTGTGAATAAATGCATAATTTACAAATAGCCTATAATTAAAAAAAAAAAAATTACTACAAAATCCATATAAAAAAAAAAATTTCAAAATGTTTACAGTTATTGAAAATGTACAGCTCTAGGAATGGACGTAAAACGTATTCCATCATATCTCACCATAAGCAAACAATGGCCAAATTTAATTTTGGATATGGTTAACTTGAAGTAGGTAACAACTAACGAAGGCTGCAAGGCGTTAGGCGTTAAAGGTTTAGCTAATCACTTAAAAAGAGTGATAAACAATTTTCCCACAATATACTTTAATCTGGTTTGTATATTTTGCTTAGAAAATTTGGAATAGTTTTTTTTTATAATTTATACAATGGTTAGGTGATATCGGACAAAATAATGCGGCGACACATAAATCTTCGAAAAAACGGTCATTGGTAGAACTGGAAGTGGAATAAGTCGAAAGTAAAAGTTATTTTGAAAAATTTACTTTTGAGTACAACAGATACATAATTATCAATTATGTACCTCTAGCTGAAATACGTCAATTTTTTTTTATTATGATTTATTTCAAATAATTTATACAATTTATATTTATATTTATATTTATATTATGTCATAATATGATTAATTAAATTATAGAACAATTATTATTATGTACCTATTTATATTTTATTATTATAATTTGTATTATGAAGTAGGATCATTGGACCCCCTTCTATCATGTCCTTAAGTCCTGTATACTTGTATCCCCCCTCCATATTACCTTTTGTATACATTTTATGTATAAACTATGGCTTGCGTTTGAAAAAAAAAATTCTGTTTTATGTTATTTACTATTAAAACATTACACAATTTTTGCGTACAACTTTATATAGAATTAAAATGTTATATACATTTTGAGTTTATCGTTCTTTAGAATTAAAACGTTATTCAAGTTTTGCGTTTATCGTTATTTAGAATAGTGTTAATATATACCTATTAAATATATTAATGATAATTATTACCTAAAGCGGGTAGGTAATGGCCGGGATAAAGAATATAATATAATCAATTCTAGTGTCCGTAATCAGTATGCATGAAATAAATATTTATATGAAACCAATATAACTTATAAAAAAAGCAGGTAAATAAGTGGATGTCGCTCTGCTGTACAGTAGATTACAAGTGAGTCATTTAATTGTATAATGGATTGTATTAGACTTTAATTCAATGATATACTATCATTATATAAAAAAAAAAAACGATTCTGAGCGAAGACGGTTTGTCAGTCTGGATATTTTATATTGTTAGGTATTATTTATTTCGTTTTTAGTCAATTATAACATTGTACGTTTATAACCATGGTTTAAACCGTTACTCTTATTTGTTCTAATAATTACCTAACTGTTTTTAAACATATAATATACATATTTTTTTTTATAATAGTTAAGTCGTTATAAAACAAGGTTCTTCATAAGTACTCGAGAAAATAATAACAACAGACTCTATAGACTATAACCTATCATGAACTCCTGCTTAAATGTACAGAGTAGTGGTTGCACAATACCGAGTACCTATTTGAAATAAAATATACCTACATGTACATAATGAACCCATATAGCATTAAATATGTATTTTTATTTAAGTGTTTAAACCAATTTAGTTAATACACAAATGCATATCAATTAATCTTTATGACTGGTTTATATTTTGTCAGATAAAAAATAAAACCGTGTTCAAAATGCATGCAGTTTACATTTAATAGAGTTTAAAAAGGGGTAAATCAACGGCCATATTTAATGTGTAATGGGCAGTGACGTACATGATTCGTTAAATATTTGAATATATAAAATACTGGCGAGAAAACTTGTCGATGTTAATAAATTCTAATCAACCGTAAACAGAATCGTCAGTACCAACGACTTGTTCTCGTGTTATTTTTTTCGTGTAGATATTTATTCTTGTCTCTCGATAATAAACGGCCATTGATTTTTCCAATGTCTCTGATAAATCTCTGGGTGCATTACGATTGCGTATGATACGATTGCGTTTGGACCTTTTTCATTATTACGATTGCGTACATTCTACCTACCAATACTTGGTGCAACGTTACCGTTGTTCAAAATCTTGAAAATTTGTAATATAACTTATTTTAGAAAACGATTGCTTATATTTTATACAATTTCATAAACGTAACTGAGACTATTATTTCCAGGCCAAAAGGTAGTTTTTGTTAATCTATAAAATACTATGACATAAGATTAAATGCTGATTATTATACCGGATTTTCTGGCGCGTATCACACTTTAGCATCGTTATATTAGTATTTAGTATATGACGAACTTGTCATACGATAAGTTACTGGTTTTTGGTATAGTATTAGTAATAGCGTGGTAACTATAGAGAATTTTTTAAAAATTATAATGTCAGAACGTGGGAAAGAGTTAGGTGTGGTTTCTTCATATAAATATCGATTTATAAGAAAATGCAAAGTCGAATTGTTAAAATGGATATGTTATAGCAAAAGTTGTTATACCAGTATTTTAACTGATGTCAAAAAAACTCAAGTTATTGCGGTAATCGGTGAGCACAAACATGAAGCAATAACACCTCAAAATATTGACCGACAAGTTCTCAGAGAAAATTGCAAACGAAAAGCCAGTGATTCAATTTCAACTCGACCAAGCAAAATTATACGAAAATAATTACTGACAAATGTAGGTACAGATATTATACATAAGGATATTTCTTCTGTC
>NW_021770777.1:0-3425 GCF_005508785.2 Acyrthosiphon pisum | reverse complement strand
TTGACAAAATATGTAAAAATCACGAAAATTAGCAAATTATTTTGAGTTGATAATTCGTAAAAATTTTTCTTTTTAGAACTAAGATTTTAAAATGTAATACAAGATTCCTTATAGGATAATCTATCTTTACCAAAAAAAAAAAATGTCTATAAGAAACTCAAATTAAATTTTTATGAGCATTTGAAATTCATATTTTTACAACATTTGATATTTGCTCGATTTCTCATGAGACAAAATTCTTATTTTATTGTAATTAAAAAACGAATGACTGTAGATATTTGAAAATTTCACTGAATGCTTATATTAGTATTTTCTATATACGATAACATTTTGAAAATAATTTGATTCTTTTTGAGCTGTGTACAGACATTGTAAGTTTTCAATTTTTTTAGTTTTTTTTTCTATAAATATCAATAAAGTTTTATCTGTCGGGCCAAAAAGTGTAAAAATGTAATACAAAGCTCCTGATATATTGTTACAATATCAGTTGAAAAATATTAAATATACATAGGCACAATTTTTTTTTTATAAGCATTTGAAGTTAAAATGTTGACAAAATTTATCAAATTTAAAATTGAATAATTATTTTGTAGTTAAAAATGTATAAAATGTTCAACTTTTATATATAAGGATTAAAAATTTAAAACAAGATTCCACGTAAATATTTAATTCTGTTGCCAAAAATTCTAAGAAATACATAAGCACAGTTTATTTTTATAGTCATTTTAAGTTCAAATTTGGACGAAATTACATATTAAAAAACTTGGAATAAATATTTTATTTATTTTGTTGTGATTGTAATGATTGTATAATATTATTTGTGGGTACTTGAAACTTCTAAAGTATACTATTAAATATCTATGATAGTACCACGGTTTGTTGTTGATGTATAACGCGTTACCTGATGGATATTGTGATATGATTAATTTGGAATTTATTATTAATACCTATTATGGGTCAATTTTTTTTTAATACTATAGATAAGTATACCTACCTATAATAGGTATGTCTAATACCTAGACTGACAAACCGTGCTCCACTCAGAATCGTTTTTCTTATACAGAGATATTATATCATTGAATTCAAATTTAATACTATCCATTATACAGTGACCCACTTGTAACCTACTGTACAGCAGAGCGACATCCACTTACCCACCTTTTTCAATTTAATAATAAAAAATGTATCCACATTCCGATGAATAAATCGTTTATCTGTATCATGACTGAAGATAATTTAAATTTTATGAGTTCTTGCACAGAATATTTTTCAGATGGCACATTTCAACTCGCACCTAATTTTTTTATGCAAATGTATACAGTTCATATTGTTTTAAAAATGGCTTTTATTTACAAGTTATTTTTATTTGTTTGAAAGATAAATTTACGCAAACATATATCGAAATGTGGAAAATTATTAAAGAACTATATTTGCAACACACGTCTCAAACACTTAATCTATGCAAATTACACATCGACTTTGAAATAGGAGCACGCTAAGCTGTGAGGGAAGTTTTTCCAAATGTACAACTTATTGGATGTCGTTTCCATGTAAGCCAATCTTGGTGGCGTTATGTAAGTATTTAATAAATAACTAACTCATATCGGTTAAATAAAATACTTTAATAGCATAATATATTTGTATATAGATAAATGCAAATAAAAATTGAGGACAGCATACTCGGATGATACCTAAGAGTTTATTAGGAAAATGGTTAAAAATGTTTTTTGGTCTACCATTTCTGCCATATCAAATAGTCGAAGACGGTTTTGTTGAACTTGAAGGTGATTGTCTGGATGAAGATGAGCTAGAATTTTCAGACTATGTATTAAATAATTATATACAACCAAATTGTATATTTCCAACTAATATTTGAGCTGAAGAACCTTCAATAAATAAAAGGTATCATATTTTTATAAATTATAAGAACAATTTGGAAGTATTCTTGTACTTTAAAGTTTATGTTCTGATACATAAAAATAAAGTGTCATAAAATATTTTGATTATTAATAATTCCGTCATTTATACGTATTTTAACTTTTAACGCTCAATTCTATAACGCACATCCACCAATATACTTTGTGCTTGAGGTATTGAAAGAAATACAGGCTGAAACCAATATAAAAATATCCACTATAAAAATAATATATACAACGCTATTCCATCTAAGGATATGCAAAAAATTAATCATGTAATAAGCCTTAACGACCAATTCAAAATAGATAGTAATGTATTACATTTTTTATCAGGGACTGGTTATCGATACCAAGGTTTTAATTTATAACTATTTGTATTCTGTATAACTTAAGTTTTTAGTTGACTATAATAATGGTTTATTAAATTATATTATTATTATCATTTTAAATTAAATTAATTTGTTTTATCAGGAACTGGTTATCGATATCAAATTTATAACTTATAATGTGTATTATTGTATTTTATATACCTAAATATTTTATATTATTTTTAATTGACTATAATATAATAATGATTTTTAAAATTATATTTTATTATTTTAAATTTAATTTAGTACATGTTGGCAACGTTGCACTCATTTTCGTACGCAATCGTAATGTTTTTAAGGCTTAGGTAGAGAAAACGTACGCAATCGTTTTACTAAAAGGGACAATCGTACGCAATCGTATATCACCGAAATCACTTGGTAGACAGCTGCAGTTATTTTTCGTTCACATGTGTTTTACATAATATTATTGAAAAGTTGAGAATAATTGGAAATTAATAGGTCATCTCATACCAACAGAAATTATATGTAAGGGACAATGTTATACGAACGAAACCATTTTTAAAAGGCTTATACAATCAATGCAGTGTTTTTATGAATTTTAGATTCATTAATATAATATCCAAATTGTATTCTATTCAAGAACATTTTTAGCAGTTTTGGTTTTATTTTAAACCTTAAACAATGTTACCTACAATATCTATAAAAATAATTTTGTGTTTATATATTTTTTGGTTACAGTGTATGAACTATACATATGACTTATGAGCAACCTTGTTATAAAATTTCAAGCCTTAGCTATATAAAATGCAATATTACACAAAATAAATTTTATAAAAAAAAAGGGGCTAAGTGGATGTCGCTCTGCTATTAAACTTGAATTCAATGATATATAGTACCATTGTATAAGAAAAAAGATTCTGAACGGAGACGGTTAGTCAGTCTGGATATTTTATATTGTTATTATTTATTATAGCCTGTAAGTTGAATTAATATTATATTATTATAATTTTTTATTCGTTTCTATGGTGATAAATAAAGCGTTAGATATTAAAATCTCATTTTTAACTGGTTTTTCGTAATTTGTCGGAAGTTGTTCCCGTGGCATCAAATAACTATTTAAAAAATCGAAAAATGAACTCTCTAAAGTACCATCTTGATCTAATTTCACAAAAGATAAGGT
>NW_021770776.1:21043-22330 GCF_005508785.2 Acyrthosiphon pisum | reverse complement strand
AATGGTCCAATTACTTAAAATATGACATTATGACAATAAGTTATTGTAGCGGAAGCGAGTAGGTACAATGATTATCACTATTATACCTTGGGTTCAAACGATAAGGAATTTATTACTTTTAACTTCTGGTCTTTATAAACGATAAGTATTATTATGACCAGTGGCGAAATCACCTTCCGTGGGGCGAAATCACCTTCCGTGGGGCGAACGGCGGACACCCAAGCAAATGGATATTATACAATACATTTAGGGGCACAATTCATCCTTACTGCGCCTACTTGAATTGATTTTAAAATGTAATACCTTTTGCCCTGGGGCATAAAAATCGTAATAACTGCGGTATCTACTGACGAGATACAACACAATATTTACTTTACACACAAATACCTCCCAGAACAACTCAACTTTGAAGAACGATATCTCATCAACGGATTAACGAAAAATGAAAATTTAAACGTGATAATTCATAAAAAAAATAGCATTATTAATTTATGAAATTTTAAGTATAGGTTACCATTTGAAAATCAAAAGTTGATAGTAGTTTACCTAATTAATATAAGGGTGAAAAATATAAAACATTTATACAAATGTAGAAATACATAAAACTAAAATTAAAAAAAAAAAAAAAAAATCTAAAAAAGTTAATACTTTTCGAGATAATGAGTGTTCAACGATAAAAGAATCACCCTGTATACACAAATATAAAGGTCAGTCGGTGTGTGAGTGCTGCGCGCGAAGTAAACGGCGATCGGGCCACGGGCTAATTATTGTTCCCTACCCGGCGCAATCATTTTGGTGATCGCGTTAATTACGTATCGCGATTATTATACTATTATTACTACTATCGCAACTCATTACATACGAAGTGCTTAAGATTCCATTCAATATAACTAAAATTAAATTTTATTGTCATGGTGTTGTAGCTACGTAATATTGCACTTAGCGAAAACTTATTATTTTTATTATAGAATCCGCTTCTTGTCTTTTTACGGCACATTCGATTTAGGTTCGAACTGGCAGTACTCCTGTAATATAAACTTAGTCATAATATAGCAATGGTTTTAGACGGAGATACGATGAAGGTGTTGTCTGAACTTAGACGTAAACGTGGTGTGGTCAAGGGGGCACTCACCCGTACGTTGAAATTTATCAATAGCTTTGATCCAAAGACTGAGGCCTTGTCATTGTTAGAGTTTAGGCAAGAAGAGTTACCTCAAATAAATAGGAAATTCGACGATGTACAATCAGAGATAGAACTACTCAATACTGAGGATCCATTGGAGGAAG
>NW_021770776.1:12560-20943 GCF_005508785.2 Acyrthosiphon pisum | reverse complement strand
GCTCGGTTGCAGCCCGCCGGACCGCCGGGCGGCGGACGACGGACGACCGCGGCCGAGAGCCGCCGGGGTGGCGGCTCGCTGCCGGTCGGGGTGCGTCGGCCGGGCGCGCCGGAGGACGCGGTTGGCTGCGGGGCGTGGTCTAGCGGGGCGGGGACCTGGGATTGGCTGGGCGAGCGCGGCCGAGGGGCTCGGGCGCGTCGATTGGCCTAGACGGAGGACTTCGTGCGGGGAAGGCTTCTGATTCGCCGGTTGGGCGTCGCCCGTGGATCGGGGACTCTGGTTGGCTGCTGCGCGTGGCTCTCCGAGCGGGGGCTCTGATTGGCCGAAGCCACCAGTGTGTGCACCGCTACGGTCGGCGCACGAGTATACGAGCGGAACTTTCAGCACTAGAACGCGACTAGCGGAAAAAACACTCGGATCGCGGAGCTCGCACGGAAAGACAACCGTTCGTGACGACTGCCGCTACTCGACTGACGACTGCCGCTACTCGACTGACGACTGCCGCTACTCGACTGAGGACTGCCGCTACTCGACTGACGACTGCCGCTACTCGACTGACGACTGCCGCTACTCGACTGACGACTGCCGCTACTCGACTGAACCTAACCTAACCTAACCTAACGACTGCCGCTACTCGACTGACTGCCGCTACTCGACTGACGACTGCCGCTACTCGACTGAACCTAACCTAACCTAACCTAACCTAACCTTTTTTTTTTTTTTTTTTTTTTTTCCGGTTGAATCGAGGACCGGAGGCGGAACCGCGTTAGCATTACTTCACCTCCGGCCCCCATCGTTTATTGGTATAAAACACAAGGTAATACAACAATAACTGACATGGTAGTCCTACGACCGGGACCGCCTGCAGGCTTTCCTCAGCGATCGCTGGTATAGTATGTGCCTGCAGGCGGGTGCCGGTCCGGGGGACGCACAGATATGTAAAGAGGATATACAACAAATAAATATAAGCTCGATATTCGCAAACTTGGTGCTTGAGTTGTCCCTCGCGTTGAGTGGATGGCTCCTCGTCGTTGGTGGATTGTCTCCATATTAGATGGGTGACCTCGTCGTTGGCAGGATTGCTCCTCGGCTATTTGGGATTGGTCTTCGTCGTCGTTGGTTGGATTGCTCCTCGTCGTTGGGAGGGTCGCTCCTCGTCTGCTGAGGGGTGACCCGCGTCGCTGGTCGCTGCGGGTATGTTCGTGCTGGTCGTGGGGTTTGGGTGCGGTCGGCGGGCAGGGCCTCCGACGGCTCGACCGACGCGCCTTTTCGTATCAATCGCAATCACACGCCTTCGGTGTCTTACTAGTGCTTGGCCCTCCGCCTGAGGGAGCAGTTTCAGATGATACTACTGGGGCGCGGCTGGGTGGAGTCGGCGGGAGGTTGTGCTGGCTTTCCGGACTTCTACACCTTAAACCTTCGGGTGGTCTGGGTGTCGGCAGTGGTGTTACTGTCCTCCGGTGGGATTTCTCCCCTTCTCTAGTGGTTTGTCGTCGTTGGTTGGGTTGTTTTCCGTCGGTTGATGGGATTGCTCCTCTACTTAGGATTGCTGGCCCATGGGGGTTACTTATCGTCGTTGGTGGGATCGCTCCTCATCTTAGTTCGGATTGCTATTCACCCTGAGAGGGTTATAGCGGCCGTGGAGATGGGTGTTGCTCGTCGTTGGTAGGATTGCTCCTCGTCGTTGGGAGGGTCGCTCCTCGTCTGCTGAGGGGTGGCCCTCTTCGCTGGTCGCTGCAGAGGTATGTTCGTGCTGGCCGTGGGATTTGGTGCGGTCGGCGGGCTGGGGCCTCCGGCGGCTCGACCAGCGCGCCCTTTCGTATCAATCGCAATCACTCGCCTTCGGTGTCTTACTAGTGCTTGGCCCTCCGCCTGAGGGAGCAGTTTCAGATGATACTACCGGGGCGCCGCTGGGTGGAGTCGGCGGGGGTTTGAGCTGGCTTTCCGGACTTCTTCACCTTGAGCCTTCGCGTGGTCTGGGTGTCAGCGGTGGTGGTGCTGTCTTACGATGGGATTTCTCCCCTTCTCTGGTAAGTTTATTCGTCGTTGGTTGGGATGTTATACGTCGGTTGTTGGGATTGCTCCTCTTCTTGGGATAGGTTGTTGGAACCCTCGAGGGTTTCTTCTCGTCGTTGGTTGGAGTCGTCGGAGGGCGATGTGGCCCTCTCTGCCGGAGTGCGGTTTTAGACAGTTTGCCTTCTGTGCCTCCCCCGTTGGCCGGAACCGGAGTTCCGTTTCCAGTCGGCACCACGTGGAGGTGGGGGTAGGACTTCACCGACCAACCTAACCTAACCTATCAAACGTAAAATTAAAAAGATCAATTTCGTTTGTTGTCCAAGTGTTATTAGTTGTTATTGTATTGGGAAATTCAAAATTTGGTTCAGTAGACATTTCATTTCCTATATCCGAAGTCGACGAAGAATCGGAATCACTTGCACCCAAATAATCGCTGCCAGAATCAGAATAATCAAAATTTTCGTCATCAGATTCAAAAAGAAGTCTTTCAATTTCATTTTGAGTAGAACGGAGATCAATATTTGTACAAAGTCTTTTGGGTCGAGACGAACCAGCATTATCAGAATTATTCATATTTATTGCAGTAAAATAACAGCATAAAAAAACAATGAAAAATTAAATTTATATACGTCAAATCGATTTATAACAAACGTAGTTACCTAGCTATCGTATAATAATAAAGATAATACTACTCACTTTATTGGTACACGTCCATATTGGCTGAATAACCAAAGAGAAATAAACTAAATATGAATTTACTGAATGCACACGACCAATATCACGATCGATACTAAAAATAATATGTCTATAACATACAAACATAATTGTGCTATGACGATTACGGGTCGTCATCAGCTGGGTGTGCCTGAATAACATGATAAAAGTAGGTAATAGGGAATATTATTGAATAGTACGTAAATACCAAACAAATGGTTATTTTTAGAAACGGTTTTCAAAATTATGTTAAAAAATGTTTGTAGATAACGCTGACAAAAAATTAGTGCACAGGTTCTAACGCTGACCGGAATATAAGCACATAATAATCGGTATATCAGATGACGCCAATTGGCGTCGACCGCACACGGAGAGTGACGCTACTGACGCCAATTGGCGTTGTACGCAGCGAACGTGTTAAATGTCAGTAGTTTAATTATTTATTTTATATAATATATATAATAATAATAATAATTTAATCAAATGTAGGTATCTGTTTTTGAAGAATAAACTTAACTATTCTTTGTGGCTTATTCAATATTATTAGAAAAGTACCTACTCTACAGAGGCTATTAGAGTTTATGTATTTTAATTTTAATCATTATAGATATTGTTGATATCTTATTTAATTTATGAACCGAGTTGTATATTATCACAAAGACCAATTTATTTATATCTTGTACTATCTACACCCACTTGGGTATTATGTAATAATAATTTAAAAAAAATACAAATATACATTATAATATCTCTAATTATCTAATTATATGAATTACATTAAAAAGAAAATTAGCGTGTATTAAATGAAAATTTGTGAACTAAATCTATAACTGTATTGTATTTTTCAGATGCATTGAGAATTCACCAAAAATTCAAATCAAAAATTGATAAAGATTTTAATGACCCGATGGCTAGTTGGTTAAATCATTCAAAGTTCAGAATCATAAACAAACTAGCTGCAGCAGAAAAAAATAAATAATTGTCTATTATGTATTATAAATATCTTACTTAACAATATACAGTAAAGTGAAATGTAAATTGTGTTTTTGTATTAAAATATTAGCTTTATAACCATGTAATGGAGTTACCCTAGTTACTAAACAAGGATAAACAATAAATAACAACTAGTAGGTAAGTATAAATAATAAAAATGAGAAACACTTTAAATTAATGTTTCAATAATATTACATTTAATACATTTTAATGTTATATAACATTTAAAATACAAATAAAGAAAAATTATTACAACATTATCGCTATAATGTTAGGAAAAGTTTAGAAATTTAAATTTAATTTAATATTAAAAAGGCGGACAAAACATGACTATATAACATTATATTAAGTTTCCAGTAATATTATTAAAATTAGATTAAAACGTTTCTATAACATTATACGTTGCTTTTGAAATTTTATAGGAATATTTCAATAACTTTATTTTGCTGTCTGGGTTGGTGCCCATGTCGTCCGTCAAGGAAAAGCTGGGACCGTACTGGGATGACGCGTCGTTCAGAAAAATCGCCTTCGAGTAAATATATCCCAACACCGTTATTTTTTTTTTTTTTTGTCATATGAGATTTATAAGTGGTTTTATTTTTCGAAAATCTAGGCTGTGCATCATGGGGCGAATGAAAGTTTACGGGCAGCCGTGGGACCTGCCCGAGGCTCCGTACGTTGAAAAGCCGTTCCGCCGTTTCCTAAAGACTTCAGACGCCGAACCGCAGCAGTTCCGCAATCTGAGACAACCACTGACAGACGTCAACGAACCCAAGGAGATAGAACGAGTCCTACCAGTACCCGATTCCAACGACGCAAGTACTTCGTGAGTATCTCGTACCGCCGGCGTACTTCTCTGCCGGCAAGAACCCGACACGATCTCATTTCTCGTTTGCGCAGGTCCCCGATTAAGAGTTTCAGAAGAGACTTGACCGCGAGCGGTTTACAAGAGCGCCTGCCGGACAATCACCCGCTCTTGAGGTTGCACCGGGAAAATCTATGTCTGAGTCACGGGGAGAATTCGGCCACGGTCAAAAATTACATGGCCAATATTTCAAGAATATTACACTACGTTTCCTGCTGGCTTCGGGACCGGGAGACGCCCGCTGCCCACTGGTCGGACTTGTTGGGCTGCGCGGTTGACCCGTACAAGGAGTATTTAGAAAAGTGAGTGTTCCGTGTATACATTTGGTACGTAATCGGTATATTTTCAACTCGTATTTGCGTTCCGCAGGAGAGAATAACTGGGCCAGACCGTGACCACATCGGTCAACTATCTCAAAAACTTGATGGTGGTTTTCGAAATGGCCATTAAAAACTATTGCGTCGAAGACCATAGTTTCCCGAAGACTTTTGATCTGATGCTATGCCCAAACACTATAAACAAGATGAAACTTTTACTAGGCAAGTTGCAGTTGGTTTATAAGAGCAAGATCAAGAAACAGCCGCAGGAGCTCTTTGACAGGAAGACCATGGAGGCAGCAGCACTCCCCGACTACACAGGCGTTCGAAGAGTGATCGAGCAGGTGCAGTAGGGCGTGCCGCTCTTCTTGAGAAACCTCGAAAAGAACATTCCCGTGTATGGAGACATTGACATCGCCCCGGTAAAAGGGTCTCCGGAGCAAAAAAATGGTAAGCCACAAGCCGATTACAACGGTCGGAGGGCAACACTCGGCCACCCGACCACATTACGTTATTTTCATTTTTCTCATTTCGTTGCAGGTGAGCAGCTGGTGGAGAAAAACGTGTTGCGGCCTGGCGGTTGCTGGTTCTGTGGTTTTCCAAGCACCGCAGCGGGGTCACAAAGAATATGGTACTTAATGAATGGCAAGCGAGAAAAAACGAAGGCGATAAAACGATTGTGACCGTCGCAAAATATAAGACGGGCGACAAAGAGCCGTCGCTTATCGTCCTCGATGCCGAGCTGGCGGCCCTTATGTGATTTCCAATAGTCCTTACCCAACCTATTCCCCGACCAAAACTGACCTTCCGGCGTCCGTATTCGCAGGTACTATCGCATCCGTTGCCGTGTCCGGACAACAAGAGTTGAATTCTTTATAACAAACACATGCGGGAGGATTGTAAAGATATATGATGATGACATAAATAAAATTTACAAGCTCCAAGAATCGGAGATACAGCTCTCAGCGTGTGTGTATCGGAGAATGGTGGATAGCGAGGCCAGGGCGCACGGCAGTGCGACAACCAGCGGGGTGGCCAAAGCTCTCCAGTATGACCCAAACACCGTGCTTAGATTTTATCACGTTCCCTACTCTAACGAGGCCATTCGGAGACAAGCCCATATAGACACCGTCGATCACACGGCATTATTTCAGCGGATGGTCTACGATGAAAGAGTACCCAAAAAGGCCCGACGGTTAGATGGCGTTGTAAATTATACGATATGTGTTTCAGATTCAACACGTTGTTTCCACTGGAGCCATATAAAAATCTGAATGACATTGATATAATTAAAGAAATACTGCTGGACTCGGATTCGTACGCCAAATATCCAAAAGCCAAAATATCTGATGCGTTTGTGGAGAATATCCGCACCGAGCTCAACACTAAGGTAGCAGAAGAAAGAGTTGACATACTCGTAGAGATATTGGAGGCCGACTATATCAGGGACACGATCAACCGACAAGTGGTAATCCATGCTGCAAAAAGTAAAATGGTTCATTACTTTTTACAGCATGACGCCGAAAAACTTATAAAAAAAGTAATAAAACGGTTCAAGTGAACCAGTAACGTGTACAGTGGATTAGGCCTCTCGGGGAAACTACTTTAAAAAAAAACGCGCTTTAGCTGATACCCCTTGGGTAGTGTGGAAATTCAGCTAGTACCAGAGTATTGTGGCATTAAGTAAATAATTATTTGCCACATCATTGCAACGAAGATTAGAAAAAAAGGAGGAGACCGTTGGACGAGTGAACGTTTCTCAACTAACCTACGGGCCAAATCGTAATTTTGAAAAGCTGTTTTCCGACGTTGGCAGCCCGGGGAAAGTCAAGGCCGGAGACGGCGTGGAGAAAAAATGAATATCTACCTTCAATCTGTGAATTCCCCAAAATTGTCCCCGACAGTGGGTCATGAGAAAATATTCATGGGCTACTGTCTCGTCGGACCGTCCAGAATATTCAGGGTTAGGTAATCGGGCGGCCGATAAGAAGTGTTTTGAATCAACAGGTTGACATCAATGCCGGTGTCGCCGCCGCGACAATACGGCAATAACGCGCATCTCACCACCGGCCGGCACACACTCACACACACACAAACACATGTCTGTATACCCGTCTACCTGTTCGTCCCCATATGTTTAGATTATTGTTTTTATTTTTGTATAATTGTCCGTATCAACTGTGAGTTATTATATAATATGCAGATAATGAAGGGCCGCTGACGAGCCGATCCTCGTATGTGCAGCACGGCCGCCCAAGATGTCGTCAGTCCATTTCGTAACACCAACACGGAATAGTATTCGCAGGAATAATCGCCGATTACATTTTTAAGAAGTTAGTGGCGCGAATCGCCACTTATCGTATTGGTTTTGGTGACGCGAATCTATATACTTGGCAGTATATTTTCATTGGATGGTGCGAAATCAAAAATGTTAATAATTTAAATAACGCGAATCGTTATTATTGTATCATTATTATTGTTAGAACGGCGCAAATAACCAGAAACTATATCGTTGTATTTTTGTGCACCGCATGTAACGTGCAGAAGCGTTATTATTGTGCGCGGACGCTAATCGCCAAATATAATTATTCCTTTGTAAAGGCGCAAATCGCTAAATATTATTATTGTTTCGTAGGCGCGAATCGCCAGTTAAGATTATTATTGTGCGTGGGCGCTAATCGTCAAATATTGTATGTTTATTATTATTATTTTCAATATTATATAGGATAGGTAGCAGCTGGTCAGCCATGCACCGTCGTATCCGTGAGTTATTGTTTGTATTATTATTATATTTATTGTCTATAAATCTTGGTAAGGCCAAAAGGGCCGTACATTATTTATATTTGTTTGGTCATAAGGACCAAATTAGACCCATCATTTTATACTTTATGTTGCTGTGATTTATTTATTCCTGTTATTGATTTATTGTGTACAATACAGCAACTAATTTTTACCAGCAACCATGTTACCATCTTATAGTTTCCTTTCGTCCAATAGTTTTAAGCTTACACACTCTCATACATACACACCTTACACATCACCACACCACATAGCTCACTAATATTTGCGCGGCGAACACAACCAATTCTAGCTGAGCTATAACATATATACACACAATATATAGGGCGGTCGGTGTGTAAGTACTGCGCGCGACGTAACGGCGACTGGGCACACGGTCTATTATTGTTCCCTACCCGGCGCAATAATTTTGGTGACCTCGACGTGATCGCGTTGATTACGTATCGCGATTATTATATTATTATTACTACTATCGCAACTCATTACATACGTAGTGCTTAAGATTCCATTCAATATAACTAAAATTAAATTTTATTGTCATGGTGTTGTAGCTACGTAATATTGCACTTAGCGAAAACTTATTATTTTTATTATAGAATCCGCTTTTTGTTTTTTACGACACATTCGATTTAGGTTCGAGTTGGCAGTACTCCTGTAACATTAACTTAGTCATAATATA
>NW_021770776.1:7978-11913 GCF_005508785.2 Acyrthosiphon pisum | reverse complement strand
AAATACAAACGCAACCGAGCTTCAACAGCTACACTCACATGTATGCACGCATATTGCAGCTCTTAAGGCATTAGATCAACCTGTGGACAAATGGGATGCCTGGCTAATAACTATCATTAGCATGAGATTAGACAAGGACACGTTACATGGATGGCAACTACATCAGAGAAATACACAGCTCCCAAGATATGTAGATCTAGAAGAATTTCTTGCAGGCCGCTGTGTGGCAATGGAAACCTCCTACCAATTTAGTTCAAAACGGGAGAGAACCAGTATTAACTCTGTACCCCATCAAAGGTCAAGGGGATACAAGATCAATAACAACTCTGCAAAATTGACATTATTAACCAACAAAAATGACCGTGACAATAAGTGTACTCACTGCTCGGGTAAGCATTGGTTATTTTTCTGCGACGTCAATAGTCGATTGACAGTTGTAAGAGATGCAAAACTCTGCTTCAACTGTCTTTCACCGTACCACTCAAAGGATTATTGTAAATCAAAATATAGTTGTCATACATGTAAGGGCAGGCACAACACCCTATTCCATCAAGAGAGGAAATCAGGAGCAACAAGACAGAAGGAGGATGATCCTTCAAGCTCATCGGAGGAAGATACCTCGCCGAGCAACAGTCAGAAAGTATCCATGTCAGCTCAAGCAACAAGTGAACACGTATTTTTAGCAACAGCAGTAGTCACCGTAAAGGACAGCAACGTGCTTAAATTAGACCCATTATTTTATACTTTATGTTGCTGTGATTTATTTATTGCTGTTATTGATTTATTGTGTACAATACAGCAACTAATTTTTACCAGCAACCGTGTTACCATCTTATAGTTACCTTTCGTCCAATAGTTTTAAGCTTACACACTCTCATACATACACACCTTACACATCACCACACCACATAGCTCACTAGTATTTGCGCGGCGAACCCAACAAATTCTAGCTGAGCTATAACATATATACATACAATATATAGGGCGGTCGGTGTGTGAGTACTGCGAGCGACGTAACGGCGACCGGGCACACGGTCTATTATTGTTCCCTACCCGGCGCAATCAGCCGGGAATTTCGAATGATGACTTACTGACGGGGACATCGTCACGGGGGAAACCGACGACACGGTGGAAGGCTCACGATAAGAGATTTTTGAATCAACAGTTGGACTTCAGTCTCGGGAACTTCGTCCGACGACTTACTGACGGGGACAAAGTCTCGGAAAAATGAGGATGGAACGATGCTCGGTGAAATCGAATGTATAGGAGTAATGTGCGGACCGACTCCCCGGTGCTCATCTCTGACTACTGATGACTTTTGAACTATTTCCGACCGAGATATCTCGTTAAATAGGCCGACTCGCTCGACGACCGCCCGCACACCGCGACCCCCGACTGAGCGTCGACCGAAAGATGGTTAACACGTCAAAAGACCGTACGTGCTCAGTCGTGCGTCCACGCACGGCGCGTGGCCTGAGCACCTTTATCCCCTCGGACCATAACCAGGGTGACTGGCAGTACATCGGCCCTCTGGAGGAACAGGAGAGACCGGATCCTACCGCCATCAAAGCAGCCATTTGGCGAATAAAGCTGTCTAGTGCACCAGGAATCGATGGTATTACGGCAGGGATGTTGAGAAAGGCCTGGCTAGTGCTTTGCCGGCCGATCACCGACCTGTTTGGAAGGTGTATCTCGGAAGAAAAATTTCCCGAGTCATGGAAAAAAGCCAGACTCGTAATTATTCCCAAACCCGGCGATGGAGAGAAGGATAGACCTAAGTCCTATAGGTCGATAAGCCTCCTGCCAGTATTGGGTATGGCTCTTGAAACTCCAATCATAAAGGCCATCGAAAGAGACGAACCTCGACTCATTCACCACCGGCAAATCCACGACCTCAGCCATCAATGATCTATATACGTGGGTCGATGCTTCAAAGGCCAGACACGTTTTCGGGACCTTTCTTGACATAACAGGGGCCTTCGATAATGTCAAGTGGACACCATTACTGGAACAACTTAGGCCGTTGGGTACATCACTAAACACCCTCAGAATTGTAAACTCGTACCTGTCGAATAGATGGGCTGACTACGAGTTAGAAAACGTGCACTACAGCAAAATGCTAGAAAGGGGTTGCCCGCAGGGCTCCCAACTAGGTCCCACGCTGTGGAAAGTGGCCATCACTCCCATATATTGTACGGTCAAGGGTGCCACAATGAAAATTATAATTTATGCGGATGACATACTATTAATGGCCGGAGCGGCGGAACCACACACTGCCTTTAAACGCATCGAAGGTGCACTTGACCTCCTGTCAAGCTGGGCCTCGAAGTATGCGTTGGAATTCTCGGCCAGCAAAAGCCAACTAATTTCCATTAAAGGCGGCCTCAAGCCGGGATATTCAGTTGGCTTTGGAACAGCGCCGGACGCTGTCAGAATCGAAGCAACAGCTACGGCGAAATATTTTGGCGTGATTCTGGAACCCCGAAGAAGTTATTGGGATCACATAGTGGCCATCAGTAAAAAGTCTAAAGAAATGTATAGACGATTACGAGCGCTCAGGTCGGCTAACTGGGGACTTAGCCGTACCACGGCAAGAATAATTTATAAAGGTGTCTTCTTGCCCAAAATCACATACGCTGCGGTGACGTGGAAGGACGGCACAAAGCTAATAAAAAGCCAGAAAGTGCTGAACAGCGCACAAAGAGCCCCGCTGCTGGCCATAACAAGACGGATGGAACTAACGGACATTGCTACGAAGTCCCTCTTAGATTGCGGGGAGGTGGTGACGACGACACCGATATGACAGATGTTCCAAGCACCAGTGGTGACATGGGCAATGCAGGTGGCACGAAACGCGGCCCACCCTCACCGGGTTCGCCAACCGGTCAAACCACTAAGTTACTGAAAGCAGCGCCAAAGCAGCCAGGAGAGATCAGCGATCTCTTGGGCTGGCTTGAGCAGACAGTCGTACAGGAAAAAGGAAAAGAAGAAGTTAGGGATTCAGATAGCTGAAAAGATGATAAACAAGCTGGGCAGGCTTAGAACGCTCATGCAAGATGTAACCCATGAGAACAGCAGGCTAACGGGGGAAATCAAGGGCAAAGAGGACGCCCATGCTAGGAGCCTCACGGTATTCATTAGCAAATTAGACCTGAAGAACGCTGAAACCGGCAGCCTTAGAGCTGAGCTGGAGGCACTAAAAGCTCAGAAAGCCGTACCCTGCCCTGAGCCGTCTCAAAGACCCTCATATGCCACTAAAGCTGCTACATCTGCTCCAAGTGCTAAAATAACGACCATACTGGCTAAATCCAAGCCTAGAAAGGCAGTTGATAAAGATCAACTTAAGAAAAGTAGGAATGTCAAGACGACATCTAGATTCATGATTGAGATACTAGTAGGTAGTATTTGTAGGTTCTATCCCAGTTTTTACAATTACAGGGAGATTTAAAAACGGTTATCCACGACTTTCCTCCTTGATCGATCAGATTTGTGGGTGCTTACTATCCCAGTTTTTTACTGTTACAGGGAGATTTAAAAACGGTTATCCACGACTTTCCCCCTTGAACGATCAGATTTTTGGCTGCTTTCTATCCCAGTTTTTATCGTTTTCTTTTTTTCATTTATTAATTCACTGGTAGATATCGCTTTTTGTTTAAAACAGGTTATGGTGTACCAGGAAAACATGTGAATTAATAATTCATGATAAAAAAAAAAAAACTTATATAATGTAAGTAGTATATTGTATTTGTTCAATCACAGTTGGCTTTTTCGGAGAAACTAAAATTTTTATCCATGTTGGCTCCACTGTATTTTTTTACCAAAATTTGATAAACAAATTATTAATAATTATTAATTGCATTTTTAAAGCCGATTATTTTCAGTTGCTTGCGATTAGCTGTTTTACCAAGTTGTGTTTCGTAATTTCCAATTTTCTC
>NW_021770776.1:5032-7878 GCF_005508785.2 Acyrthosiphon pisum | reverse complement strand
GAAAAAGCGCGGAGAGCATAAGCGGTCGTGGAAGAAACGCGAAACGCCGGCAGCGCCCCCCAGCGGATCTTATACCGTTATTAGCGTTTTATTATATAAGAAGATATTCTGTGCGCGCGTCTCCACCAACCCGGTGAGGGTACAGCGATTATTTATTTATATACGCACGGGTACGCCATTTTTGTTTGTTTGTTGTGTTATTATTATTATTATTTTATCGTACATTTCAATAATAATAATAGATATATGTATGCAAACATAAAATATGCATAGGTACCTATACAATAATAGCCGTCCGCCGTAGGTCAATTATTTAAAATATGCGCATGCACGCAAAGCTCGCACGCGGTATTCGCGTCGAAATATCATCCCTTCGGTCGAGTCTTCCGTATCACGTAGTTCTATATACATACCTAAATGTATATAGGTACCTAGTATTTATGTAAACAGGGCATATACACGCGTGCTAGGGCACTATAGATACAGGTATGCTACGCCGCCAATTTTGCGACTAATAATGTTATGTGAATTTGAATTTCTCCCCCTTTATTTTATCATTGATAAATGAGTCGCAAAATGGTGGCATAGCATACCCATTCTATGTAGAGCCTTGCGCGTGCTATTGCAGAATGGTCGACGGCAGTGGCGCACCCTGGGAAGTAGAAAGCCTCCTTCAAAACTATTTTATAATATAGATCATAATTTATTATACATAATATTAGGTATGTGATATAGGTACCTGAATGGTATTGTTTTGACTGCACAAATATATTAAAATTATGTTTTTTTTTTTATTATTATCTGTTTGATACAGATTAATAGTTGTACCTTGTATACCTACATGATAATGTATAGTGTGGCAATCGCGCCGAACCATTATTACCTATTACTTTGAAAATCATTTATATTTTTATTTAATGGCGGTTAAGTCTTGAGGCCGTCGTCTTTAATCGATATAACGGCGTCAAAAATAATTATTATTACTGTCGATGTCAGCATGAAAGTTGAATTAGCGGTAATTGTGTGTTTGAGTGATGTGACTATGAACGGGGAAGCAATGAACTATAGACACTCCTACCACCATGAACTAAAATACCGAGTTTACGCGTTCTCAACATATTATATAGGTGTAAACTAATATTGGTATATTCTATTTATAGTTATGCGCAATGTGTACCTTTATAATAGTATATAATACCATGATATATACAAGCGTCGGATCGCTCATTAAACCCGTCGACGTTCTTATATACCTATATATACAATGATACATACAAACATTATATATGTAATACCTATATGTTCAATGTCGTGTAAATCATATTATTGCGTATACCTATTATATGCATAAATATATTGCAGGGTAGGTATATACCACGCGCTAGAGGCAATAAAATATGCGTCGTGGAAGAGTTTATAAATATCCCACGTAATATATTAAAATGAAAAGTAAGTATAAACATATCTGTGTTTAATTCAAATATATTAGATTAAATGTTATAATATTTCAAACATTAAATGCAGTATAATATATAAACGGTGGAGTCGAAGTATGATAATATAATTTTTGCATTTAGTTATCAAACTATAGGTACTCAAAGACGATATCTATAAGACGAAGTACCTATATTTTGAAAATAAAATTTTTTACAAGTTTATGTTTGTGTGTGTGTGTATGTGTGCTTGAGATTTATTCTCATGTATAACGTATATTCTTAGCGAGATGTTATTCAAATTTTATTATATATAATATTTAAACTCTATATGTTAAATATGTAGGTACGTTGTGTGTATGTTATGTGTATGTGTGTGCGTACTGCGTTTAGTACCTACGTATGTGTGTATGTATGCGTGTGTGTAGTAAATATATATAAGTTTAGAATGAGAAACTGATGTGTACCTACTATATGGTATATTGTGTGTTTGAAAGTATATTACAGTTGGTAAGTGTATGGAATTTATAGGTATACCTAAATATATGTATCGTATGTACCTTTCTAGAAAGGTATGTGATATGTTGTATTTTATAATAATATATATGAGTATGTATGTCCGTATGTAAGTTGGTATATGTATAAATATATGTGAGAATGCTTAAATTTTTGAAGGGTCGAGAGTCGAGAGTCGGAGACTATGATTTAGTCTATGACTAAAGATTATGTTAACATCACTGTGATAACTGATATGACTAGGGCCCGGATTTATATGCAATAAAAATCTATAAAATATGCAGATTCATATCATAAATATGCAAAAAATATGCAAAATGATTTTTTTTACAAATTAACAATATATTATGTATAAAAATTGTTTTTTAATAAAAAAATGCAAAATAACATTTTTAATGACATTGTGTAAGTATAAAAGTGTTATAAATTAATTAAAGTATTACTATTTATATTAAATTATTATTATTGGATGAGTACCAGCATGAAGTAATAAATATGGATTTCAAGTTTTCGAATTGAAAAATCCTACGATTATCTCGAAGCATACTTTTGTACTTGGAAAAACTTCTTTCCACGTCACAAGATACAATTGGTGCATATTTAAAACTCGATAAATCTTCAACTGACAGTTCCTCGTCTTCATCACATTCAGTTACCTCGCCGTTGATTATACCATCGATTTTTTGATTGTTTGACGTGTTTGGGTAATAATAAATTTACCATCAGAAAATCCAATATTTGTCGTCATTCGTCGGCCGTCGATAACGATGATGTCGATTGACGATTACTTATCGATGTATAATGTGTTATTACTTATTTACAATCGACAGTAGGTATCTTTACAGACGTAAATTCTATGAATGATAGAATATGCAACATTAATGCAACTATCAATAA
>NW_021770776.1:1467-4901 GCF_005508785.2 Acyrthosiphon pisum | reverse complement strand
TGACGTTTGATATAATGACACGACGGCAGGCTCGCGCTCGTTCGCGGCGGCCCTTCGTATGGTATAGTAGTGGTGGAAGAAGTTATACCTCGCATACGTATGCCAGCGATTGTCGTAAACATCAGTTGAATAAGATAACATTTATCAATTAAGCATATGCGAATAGGTTCTGTAGATACACTAAAATAAATGTTTTCACAAATCCCACGAACATGCTATTATATAAACTACCATTTGTCACGCCTATGTAATTTGTACGCTGCAGTACTGCGCAAGGGCCCACTGGTAGTATTTTAATCGGAGTAGTTTAAACTTCAGCTAGGTCGTAGACATCAATTTTAGCTAATATGGGTTTTTTTAAATCACAAAAAAAAAATCAAATAACTACTTACTGATTCTATTGTAGGTAGGTACATATTAAGCTAGTATTTAATAATAATAGGTGAGAAAATGTATTCTGAATCATGTTTGTGTTTTCATATTCGGAATAATAAATATTTTAGTACCTACATATTATATCATATTTAATAGTTGCGACAACTAAACACGATTATGTGTTAATTTATTTCATACGTTTTATCACGTATTAAAACCGGAGTGGCGGCGTGAACTTTATTTTGCACATGAGCTAAGAAAATTTTAATTTACAATATCAGTCTTGCACCACCTAATTATTTTCTTAAAAAAAGAAACACTTATCACTTTTTCGTGGTAAGTGAATTTTAATTTAATGTTATACTTCAATAAATGAGTTGCTCATTATAAACACTTATTTTACAAGTCTTCCATATAAAAATGAAAACAAATAGGTAGGTAATAGATATAGTAGTACCTTTAATAGACTCAAGAATCCGTTAGGGTGCACAAGTTGTGAACATTTGGTTAAACCCGACGGAATTTATATTATCTAACAGATAATAAAGCAATAAATTCTATTGAGTTATTTACCTTATTCTCAGACATATAATTATTATATTGATACAAATAATAATATTAATCAACAAACATGCCAGATTAACCAATAGCAACCAATATATAATACACTATTATTATTTTTATAATAATATTTTTTTTTATATATATATATATAACCATAGCAACCATTTATAAACAAATATTTCTACCGTAAATTATCAAAATCCCTGTTTGAGCACTTCTTTTATTTTTTTCTGGACAACCCTTATCACTTAGGGGTATGAAAAATAGATGTTAGCCGATTCTCATACCTACTGAATATGCACAAAAAATTTCATCAAAATCTGTCAAGCCATTTCGGAGGAGTATGGCAACGAAAACTGTGACACGAGAATCTTATATATTAGATTATATAGTATATCATGTGATTGTAGCCAAAGAACCTTTACATACCAATTATATACGTCATTATAGGTATTATTAATTATTATAGGCCACAGAACAGCCTGAAATTAACTAATATTATTGCCCCCATCCGCCCCCGCCAAGTTACGCCTATGATTTAGATTTAATGCGTCACAAATAGTACATTGTAGTACCGCGGAAACAATGTTATCATTTATCGCTACCACTACCCCCATACTCAGCCGTACGAAATCCGTCGTCGAAACGAAACCTGTACAGGCATGTACACAAGTGAAATGCTTCTCACGAACCCGCATCTATAATTTTGTACATTGGTGCATTATAGTTTTCTTGCACTCGCCCATGGCTTAAATAATATACTATAATGTATGTATTACCATGCACTCGCCGATGAGTTGTTTACTAGTATGGTTCGTACATAAAATGAATGTATATATTATTATTATTATTTTGAAATTTGGTCATGATTTTTTTAAATACTCGGGGCCGGCGCTAGAAATATTGGCGCCCTGGGCGAAACCATATTTTAGCGCCCTTAACCCCCCTCCCCAATTGATAATAATAATAAAAATATAATATAATGATATAGGTTGCCGCCCGAATCGTACGACGAAAATAATATGAAATTATAATATTTATAGATACTGCGAAAACGTGTTAAAGTGTTTTCATAATAAGAAATGTGGGAATGTGCAATTCACCACGTCATATCGTCATATCGACCGTTGCGCCATATTATATTAATTATTATTCAGGTGTTGCACGATTAATGTTTCAAAATTCTAGAGGTGTTTCTACCCCTCAAATGAAACAAAAAAATACCTATCACCTACAAGATGGAAGCTAGCACGTATTGTGAAGGTACATCCTGGCAAGGACAACGTCGTTCGAGTGGCTACGGTAAAATTGGCCAATGGTTCAGATTGAACAAGACCGATAGTGAAACTATGCCGCTTGCCCATTGAGCAGACTGACTCGGTTGAAAAGGTTAATTTTCAACGGGGGAAGGATGTCGCCGCCGCGACAATACGGCAATAACGCGCATCTCACCACCGGCCGGCACACACTCACACGCACACACACACATGTCTGTATACCCGTCTACCTGTTCGTCCCCATATGTTTAGATTATTGTTTTTATTTTTGTATAATTGTCCGTATCAACTGTGAGTTATTATATAATATGTAGATAATGCGCGGTCGGCCGTCGACGTCAAGAATTAACCCGGCCGCCTATCCCATCAGTTCGTTACAAATGGTCAGGGCAACTAGCTATATTACTTGCACGTGCGCGAATCGTCACAAATTATTACAAGTTATATTCGCATTATTATTATCGTAGGCGCTAATCGCCAAGTTTTTATTATATCGTGGGTGCGAATCACCACACTTATATTAACATTGTTTTTTTTATTGTCGTGTGTACTAATCACCGCGGACGCTCATATTATTTTTCAAAGGAAAATTACGAGGGCGTGAATCGCCGCATTTTTTATTACCTATTAATAATTGTGTGCGCATTGTTATTATTTAAAATTATATTGTTTTTAGTATATCCTAAGCACTACTGTGTATTATTTTGTATTTTCGATATTCTCTGTATCATCATTATAGGATAGGAGCAGCTGGCCAGCCGTGCTCCGTCTAAATTGTGAGTTATATTATTTATTATTTATATACTAGCCATAGCTCAAATAGCTGTCACATATTATTATTATTATATCTTGTTGGGCCAGAAGGGCCATAATATTATCACTTATATTTTTATACCTTCATGTTGCTGTGATTTTTTATATTCTGTGTATCCGTAAATGATTATTATTTTGTGTACAATACAGCAACTAATTTTTACCATCAACCGTGTTACCATCTTATAGTTACCTTTCGTCCAATAGTTTTAAGCTTACACACTCTCATACATACACACCTTACACATCACCACACCACATGGCTCACTAGTATTTGCGCGGCGAACCCAACCAATTCTAGCTGAGTTATAACATATATACACACAATATATAGGGCGGTCGGTGTGTGAGTACTGCGCGCGACGTAACGGCGACCGGGCACACGGTCTATTATTGTTCCCTACC
>NW_021770775.1:4212-5022 GCF_005508785.2 Acyrthosiphon pisum | reverse complement strand
TATAAGTATCATATGATATAAACTATTTAATAAATAGTAAATAATAAATTAGGTAACACTTGAATTTATTATTTATTTTTTATGCTGGATAGTATGGGATGATTCTTTTATACTTGAATTGACAATAGTAACTAACCTACAAGCAGAGGCGGATAGGCAAAAAAAAATTTACCGGGAAAATATATTAATGGGGCGGCATAAATTATTCTACAAATGGTATACAGTCAGGGACACCAAAACTCTTTTTCTAATGAAACCTAAAAACAGTAAAAACACAATTACATAGATATTAGTTATAGTCTATAGATGAAAGATGAATAATATAAAATAATTCAAATTAATAATGCAATAACTAAGTTTTTGAAAAATTTATTTTGATTGTACATGTTATATGTATTTCATATAGAATACAACTTGAAAAATTACATTTTTAAAAAATGGTGTCACACATAATATTATTAACTGTATTTAAAAAAATAATTACATACTTTACATAATATATTAATATTATAAAACATGGTTTTTAATTTATTTACAAAGAAGGAAAATTATTAAAATTAAAATGTAATATCATTTTTAAAAATTAAAAAAGTAACATTTTTTGAAGCAAAATACTTTTTGTTGCAATAATATTAATAATATCCTCATTATCAAGATTTGATAAAATATCTTTTTCTAAGGCCATAAGCATGAAACATTCTAAATGCTCTTGTGTTAATGAATTCCTTAAAGCATTTTTTAATATTTTTAATTTTGAGAATGAACGTTCGCAAGATACTTGCGTAACTGATAGAGTTAAAATTAATTTAT
>NW_021770775.1:3034-4112 GCF_005508785.2 Acyrthosiphon pisum | reverse complement strand
AACTATTTAATAAATAGTAAATAATAAATTAGGTAACACTGAATTTATTATTTATTTTTATGCTGGATAGTATGGGATGATCTTTATACTTGAATTGACAATAGTAACTAACCTACAAGTATACTATGTAAAACTTAATATAATACAATTTTGAGGTGAGGTAATTGGTTGAGGTAATGTAATTTGGTAATTATAAATACTGCAGCAGATACTATTTAATACAATATTTAAAAAGTAATAGATATATTAGAATTTGCGGCGGCAATGTAAATTGAATTTTTTTCGCGTTTTTTCCTGTATTTACCTTTCGCTATCACTTCCACCTTAAGACCTGTGACGAAAATTTTAGGATTTCTTTGAAAATTCGAGTTTTCCGCCTTAACGGTTTTCGTTATGACTTAATTTTGCGTTTTCGGTGACAGTAAGGAACGTTGTCCGCGATCCGACGCAGTCGGGTCGCATACCTGATTACGTGACTCAGTCGTCGTCAAACATTGTCTGCTATCCGACGAAGTCAGATTGCTTACTCGGATAACTGAGTTGACTGACCTGCTAGACACCCAAAAATATGGTGGCTAAATGATTTGCATGGACGCCCGAAATATTTTAAATTTTTTTTACACATAACTTATGACTTGATTTTTTTGTTTTCGGTGACAGTAATGAAAGTTGTCTGGGATTCGACGCAGTCGGATTGCATACCTGATGACGTGACTAGGCTGTCGAACATTGTCCATGCGTCGTTGGGGAAGACCCCCAAACCCCCCGGTGTTTCCCCCGAGTATTGTCGATGTCGGAAGCCGCAGTGGTCTCTAAAAATCTGTGATAAGAAAAGTGGATTAGTGATAAGGATAATGGATTCATGATAAGGGAGGTAGATATTTGATAAGGATAGTGGATTTATGATAAGAATGGTAGATTCGTGATAAGGGAGATTGATATGTGATAAGAAAAGTAGATTAGTGATAAATATAGTGGATTAGCTAACCGGTGAATTCGTTAACTGGATGGCTGTCAAAGTTTTTTACTGCCATTGAAAACACCAAATCACCAAAATTTAAATATTGCAGACGGTCTA
>NW_021770775.1:1507-2934 GCF_005508785.2 Acyrthosiphon pisum | reverse complement strand
TAAATATACTACATATATTTCAGAAAAGTCTGGTAGTTAAAGTGTATAATGCTAGCTGTTTGATGTTACTTATGTAGCTATGTTTATGGACAGTATTACAATGTATTATTATTAATGTATACTAAAGGTAGGTTTAACATGAGCATAAAATCAAATTAATAACAATATTTAATTGACATCCACGACTATTGCTTTAATAATATGCTTTATTGAGCAACGCATCTAAATCGTTAAATATTAGATAACATTCTATGTAGTAGGTACTTGATATATTACAAATTTTAGGTGAGTCATTTATATAAATTTAGTTAAAAACGTTCTATATAATACAATATTAATAAGCAAAAAATAACGTTTTGTATTTAATTAAAGTCTGAAAACTAAATTGTATAAGGATATGACTGTAATAGATATGACTTATATACGTATGTTTAGTTATAAGTATCATATGATATAAACTATTTAATAAATAGTAAATAATAAATTAGGTAACACTTGAATTTATTATTTATTTTTTATGCTGGATAGTATGGGATGATTCTTTTAGTATAGTAACTAACCTACAAGTATACTATGTAAAACTTAATATATTACAATTTTGAGGTGAGGTAATTGGTTGAGGTAATGTAATTTGGTAATTATAAATACTGCAGCAGATACTATTTAATACAATATTAAAAAAGTAATAGATATATTAGAATTTGCGGCGGCAATGTAAAGTGAATTTTTTTCGCGTTTTTTCCTGTATTTACCTTTCGCTATCACTTCCACCTTAAGACCTGTGACGAAAATTTTAGGATTTCTTTGAAAATTCGAGTTTTCCGCCTTAACGGTTTTCGTTATGACTTAATTTTGTGTTTTCGGTGACAGTAAGGAACGTTGTCCGCGATTCGACGCAGTCGGGTCGCATACCTGATTACGTGACTCAGTCGTCGTCAAACATTGTCTGCTATCCGACGAAGTCAGATTGCTTACTCGGATAACTGAGTTGACTGACCTGCTAGACTCCCAAAAATATGGTGGCTAAATGATTTGCATGGACGCCCGAAATATTTTAAATTATTTTTTCACATAACTTTAGACTTGATTTTTTGTTTTCGGTGACAGTAATGAAAGTTGTCTGGGATTCGACGCAGTCGGATTGCATACCTGATGACGTGACTAGGCCGTCGAACATTGTCCGCTATCCGACGAAGTCGGATTGCCTACTCGGATAACTGAGTTGACTGACCTGCTAGACACCTAAAAAATAGGGTGGCTATATGATTCGCATGGACTCCCGAAATGTTTTGAATTTTTTTTACACATAACTTATGACTTGATTTTTTGTTTTCGGTGACAGTAATGAAAGTTGTCTGGGATTCGACGCAGTCGGATTGCATACCTGATGTCTTGACCCGGCCGTCGCACATCGTCCGCTATCCGAC
>NW_021770775.1:0-1407 GCF_005508785.2 Acyrthosiphon pisum | reverse complement strand
GAGTAAGCAATCTGATTTCGTCGCATAGCAGACAATGTTTGACGACGACTGAGTCACGTAATCAGGTATGTGACCCGGCTGCGTCGAATCGCAGACAACGTTCTTAATGTCACCGAAAACGCAAAATTAAGTCATAACGAAAACCGTTAAGGCGGAAAACTCGAATTTTCAAAGAAATCCTAAAATTTTTGTCACAGGTCTTAAGGTGGAAGTGATAGGTAAATACAGGAAAAAACGCGAACAAAAAATTCACTTTACATTGCCGCCGTAAATTCTAATAGATCTATTACTTTTTTAATATTGTATTAAATAGTATCTGCTGCAGTATTTATAAATTATAATTACCAAATTACATTACCTCAACCAATTACCTCACCTCAAAATTGTAATATATTAAGTTTTACATAGTATACTTGTAGGTTAGTTACTATTGTCAATTCAAGTATAAAAGAATCATTCCATAATATCCAGCATAAAAAATAATTAATAAATTCAAGTGTTACCTAATTTATTATTTACTATTTATTAAATAGTTTACATCATATGATACTCATAACTAAACATACCTATATAAGTCATACCTATTATAGTCATATCCTTATACAATTTAGTTTTCAGACTTTAATTAAATACAAAACGTTCTTTTTTGTTTATTAATATTGTATTATATAGAACATGTTTAACTAAATTTATATAAATGACTCACCTAAAATTTGTAATATATCAAGTACCTACTACATAGAATGTTATCTAATATTTAACGATTTAGATGCGTTGCTCAATAAAGCATTTTATTAAAGCAATAGTCGTGGATGCCAATTAAATATTGTTATTAATTTGATTTTATGCTCTTGTTAAACCTACCTTTAGTACCTATACATTAATAATAATACATTGTAATACTGTCCATAAACATACATACATAAGTAACATCAAACAGCTAGCATTATACACTTTAACTACCAGACTTTTCTGAAATATATGTAGTATATTTATAATATTAGTTTATTAATATTGTATTATATGGTACCTGCAGCAGTATTTGTGTTGTACACTAAATTATATAAATGACTCATCTAAAATCTGTAATATATCAAGTAGGTACCTACATAGCATGTAAGCATGTTATATGTATATTTAGGTGCATTGCTCAATAAAGCATATTATTTAAGCATATTATGTAGATATTAAAGCAATAGTTGTGGATGTCAATTAATTATTGTTATTTATCAATTGTCAATTTATTAATTTGATTTTATGCTCATGATTATATGCTCATAGTTTATGTAATATTAGTTTATTAATATTGTACCTATTATATGATATCTGCAGCAGTATTTGTATCCTCCATAAAATTTATAATTACCAAATTACATTACCTCATCCAATTTACTTACTTAAAAACTG
>NW_021770774.1:2931-4081 GCF_005508785.2 Acyrthosiphon pisum | reverse complement strand
TACGCGTTGACATTGGTGTGCCTCGAGAAGAATTTTCTGACCGACGGCCGACGCTCGGACGAGGTTTTTAATTTTAAAATTCACATGCCGTACCACTACGCACGGTGATAATCATTTTTTTCAACTCCTCATGCCGTACCGCTACGCACGGTGGTGGTAATTTTTTTTTTTAAATTCGGCTACCGTGCCACTACGCGTTGACATTGGTGTGCCTCGAGAAGAATTTTCTGACCGACGGCCGACGCTCGGACGAGGTTTTTAATTTTAAAATTCACATGCCGTACCGCTACGCACAATGGTGGTAATTTTTTTTTTTTTGAATTCGGCAGCGGACGGTACACCGCGGGCGGTCGTCGGTGGCGTGCGCCGAACACGTTACGGGGTCTCGGAGCCCCGGTACCGGGTATTCGATAGTCACGCGGGTAGAAAAAAATTCGTCGCCGGCGCACCTCGGGCGGTCGTCCCGGGCGACCGCGGAACGCGGCCCGGGGTCTCGGAGCCCCGGTACCGGGTATTCGATAGTCACGCGGGCGCGTCGACGACCGACGGGCAGAGTGCCGGTCGGACGGCGGCGGCTTCCCCGGAGCGGATTCGGGTGCCACTGTGCCGTGCATGGACTTAGGATAAATTGGTCGGCGTTCGACGGGCGGTGTTCGTGGTGAAAAAAAAAAATGATTTCGGCAGCGGACGGTACACCGCGGGCGGTCGTCGGTGGCGTGCGCCGAACACGTTACGGGGTGTCGGAGCCCCGGTACCGGGTATTCGATAGTCACGCGGGCGCGTCGACGACCGACGGACAGAGTGCCGGTCGGACGGCGGCGGCTTCCCCGGAGCGGATTCGGGTGCCACTGTGCCGTGCATGGACTTAGGATAAATTGGTCGGCGTTCGACGGGCGGTGTTCGAGGTGAAAAAAAAAAATGATTTCGGCAGCGGACGGTACACCGCGGGCGGTCGTCGGTGGCGTGCGCCGAACACGTTACGGGGTCTCGGAGCCCCGGTACCGGGTATTCGATAGTCACGCGGGCGCGTCGACGACCGACGGCCAGAGTGCCGGTCGGACGGCGGCGGCTTCCCCGGAACGGGATTCGGGTGCCACTGGTGCCGTGCATGGACTTAGGATAAATTGGGTCGGCGTTTCGACGGGCGGTG
>NW_021770774.1:0-1023 GCF_005508785.2 Acyrthosiphon pisum | reverse complement strand
GCGACCGACCCTTCTCGCACGCGAGTGGCAAACTCAACCGGGCGTCGCAGGTCCTCCCCCCCGGTGGGCCTCCGACGCGCAAATCGTTTTCCTCGGAAACCCGATGACGACTCCCGTTACCGTTTCGCAAGTTACTAGCTCTCGAAGCCAGAACATTCCCGCCGCGGCCGGCCATCGTCGCCGTGCCCGGCGGTCGCCGGGGCGAAGCCCCGGGACGACGGACTTCGCGTCGCGTCCCGGCTTCCCCCACGATCTCGGCTGGGGGCCGTTACAAACCTGGCGAGGGGCGCTGGCGCGGTTATTCTCCATCCGCTCGAAACGGACGGAGTACGCGCCAATCCCGCTCTCGTCAACGCACGGGTCACGTCGCGCCGGGCGCGCTCTCCCCGCTCGCTTGGTCACCGCAGCCGACCGCCGCCCCGCGTTCTGCGGGCTCGGCGCTCGGCGCTCGCGTCGACCGAAGCGCGCGGGTCACGGGCGCCCGTCCGCGCTCGTATCCCACACGAACCGCGGTCGGTCGGGCGCCGTGACCGTACACCGGTCACGGTCGTCCGACCTTCCTCGGCGTCGGTTCGCCCGCACGGGCGGACCGGCGCTCGGACGCACGCGTCCCGCGACGAGTGTCCGCGCCGTCGCGGGCCGCAGTTGTTGTAAAACCGAGATCCCTGGTTGATCCTGCCAGTAGTCATATGCTTGTCTCAAAGATTAAGCCATGCATGTCTCAGTGCAAGCCGCATTAAGGTGAAACCGCGAAAGGCTCATTAAATCAGTTGTGGTTCCTTAGATCGTACCCAAGTTACTTGGATAACTGTGGTAATTCTAGAGCTAATACATGCCGACAGAGTTCCGACCGTCGCGGCGCCCTCGGGCGTCGCTCGCGGGAGGAACGCTTTTATTAGATCAAAACCGGCCCGTCGCGGCGCGCTTCGTGCGCGTCCCGATCGCGGCCCGCGCAAAGACCTGGTGACTCTGAATAACTTCGAGCTGATCGCACGGTCTCCGTACCGGCGACGCATCTTCAAA
>NW_021770773.1:23590-26586 GCF_005508785.2 Acyrthosiphon pisum | reverse complement strand
CTATTGGTAGGTGCTTTGTTTGAAAAACATGAAGACGACTCAATGGTTGGCCCAACGATGAGATGTATTATTAGAGAACAGTTTGTAAGAACTAGAATGGCAGATAGATATTTTTACGATTTACCAAATATATTCAATGAATGTTAGTATATTTGAAATATTTTTTATAAATTATCCTGATTTTAACTATATTTTTTTAATATTTAAGATCAACTGACAGAAATCAGAAAAGTGACGCTTGCCAGAATCTTTTGTGATAACAGCAATAATGTCACAATGATGCAGGAAAAAGTTTTTTTGATACCTACAATGGCTGATTTGCAACTCTGTAATTCCCAATTAATTCCTAAAATCAACATCAATCACTGGTCAGAAATGGTCGATACATTTCAAAAATAACCTCGTATAAAACATTGATGTATTTATTTATGATGCATTATTGTTGAAAAACAATATTAACAGTTTTTTTTTAAATTTAATAATCAATAATCAGCCTTTAATCTAACCTTTTTTCATTTTACCTATGTGTCATGTTTTTGATAAAAATTTTAATAGTGAATTAAGAGTCTATGTTTAATATTTAATAAATTACATTTTTAATTGAATAAAATACATTTTTAAATGTTGATAAAATATGTAAGTACAATGATTTTTTTAAATGGTACAGCTAAAATATTTTTGGGAAATTTGAAAAAAATTATAAATTGGTCAAGGGATAAATTTAAAGAAAAGGTGGGTAAGTGGATATCGCTCTGCTGTACAGTAGGTTACAAGTGGGTCACTGTATAACGGATAGTATTAAATTTGAATTCAATGATATAATATCACTGCATAAGAAAAACGATTCTGAGCGGAGACGGTATATCAGTATATATAACGAGACCATAAATCAATGTAAAAAAATAGGTTATGATTAATTTTTTTAATTTTTAAAATCACATATATGTATGTACCTATAATGTATAAGTGTTGTACCTATAGCGATATAACAACAATTATCTACAATTGTCAAAAATAAATTTCTAAAGTGTTCGTGTAATAACGGTAAAACGTTATAGCAATCGCAATCGCATTAATAATTTGTTATCGTGGACCCAACCGCGGATAATCGAAACCGCGGAAAACGAGGGATTTCTGTAAATGTATTTTTTAGATTTATTGTTAACAGAATTATTTACTTAGGTGAAATATTTTTCTAAATTTTCAATTCTTAGATACGAAAGTTGAACATCTTATAAATTTTTAAGCACAAAATAATTATTCAATTTTAAATTTGATAAATTTTGTCAAAATTTCAACTTCAAATGTTTATAAAAAATAATTGTGCTTATGTATTTTTAATATTTTTCAACTGCTATTGTAACAATATATCAGGAGCCTTGTATTATTTTTTTACACTTTTTGACCCAATAGATAAAACTTTATTGATATTTATAGAAAAAAAAACTAAAAAAATTGAAAACTTACAACGTCAATAATCAGCTCAAAAAGAATCAAATTATTTTCAAAATTTTATCGTATATAGAAAATGCTAATATAAACATTCAGTGAAATTTTCAAGTTTCTACAGTCACTTGTTTTTTAATTACAACATAATATGTAAATCGTTACGTAAGAAATCGAGTGAATATCAAATGTTGTAGAAATATGAATTTCAAACGCTCATAAAAATTTAATTTGAGTTTCATTTAGACATTTTTTTTTTAGATAAAGGTAGATTATCCTATAAGGAATCTTGTTTTACATTTTAAAATCTTAGTTCTAAAAAGAAATAATTTCACGAATTATTAACTCAAAATAATTTGCTAATTTTCGTGATTTTTACATATTTTGTCAATTTTAGATTCTGAGTGGAACGATGAATGTATTGATTTTACAATGATGTGTGTTTTTTTATTTTTTTTGTGTCTGTGTACACGATAAGTAGTCGAAATAATGCTACGATTTTTCAACTTCAATATCTTTTTCGATCATAAAGTGAATATCGTTGGTGCATTGGGGAGGTCAAAATTTAAATTTCCCAGTAGTTTTCAAAAGCGCCAGGAAAAACAAAAGAAAAATTAAGGAAAAACGGGAATTTTTACGCAAAATCGATTTTTCACAATATTGAATTTGGTTTTTGGTGTAAAATTAAAAAAAATGACCTTAGATACATGAACATTTTACTGAATGTTTATATTAGCATTTCCTATACACCATATAATGTTGAAAATATTTTGACTCTTTTTGAGCTGTTTTAGGACAATTTCAGTTTTAAATTTTTTTAGTTTTTTTTTCTATAAATATCAATAAAGTTTTATCTGTTGGGCCAAAAAGTGTATAAATTTAATACAAAGCTCCTGATATATTGTTACAATAGCAGTTCAAAAATATTAAAAATACATAGGCACAATTTTTTTTTTATAAGCATTTAAAGATCGAATTTTGACAAAATTTATCAAATTTTAATTGGAATAATTATTTTGTAGTTAAAATGTTCAACTTTTGTATCTAAGAATTGAAAATTTAGAACAAGATTCCGCGTAAGTATTTAATTCTGTTACCAAAAAATCTAAAAAATACATAAACGCAGTTTATTTTTATAGTCATTTTAAGTTCAAATTTGGACGAAATTGCATATTAAAAAGCTGGAATAACTATTTTAGTTATTTTGTTGTGATTGTATAATATATTTCGTTGGTATACTTGAAACTTCTTAAGTATACTATTATATATCTATGATAATACCACGGTTTTTTGTTGATGTAATACGCGTTATAAGTACCTAATAGATATTATGATATGATTAATTTGGAATTTATTATAAGTACCTATTATAGGTCAATTTTTTTTAAATACTATAGACTATAATATAATATTATGTCTTATACCTAGACTGACATACCGTCTCCGCTCAGAATCGTTTTTCTTATACAATGATATTATATCATTGAATTCAAATTTATACCATCCATTATACAGTGACCCACTTGTAACCTACTGTACAGCAGAGCGAA
>NW_021770773.1:19162-21418 GCF_005508785.2 Acyrthosiphon pisum | reverse complement strand
AAATAAAATGTGACATGTATTCCTTTTATTTTGCAACTGCTATTGTAAAAATATGTTAGGAGCCTTGTATTAAATTTCCAAATCTTAGAATTAAAAAGAAAAACTTTTATGAATTTCTGTTTAAGATTATTTGAACATTGCCGTAATTTTTACGTATTTAGTCAAAATTTGAACTTTAAATGCTTATAAAAAAAAATTGTGCCTATGTATTTTTATAATTTTTGAATGGGAGTTAGAACAACATATGTGGACCCTTCTATTAAATTTTCAAGTATTTTGTCCCAGCTAATTTTTTTTTATCAACATTTATAAAAAAAAAATCAAAAAAAATCGATTATTTCAATTGCCTATAAATAGATTAAAAATTAGTGAAATATTTTGAAAATAAAACTATATAAAGAAAATGTCAATTTAAACAACTGGTAAAATTTTCAAGTGTCTACGACTCATACTTTTTGAATAATAACAAATATCAAAAATCGTTTGAGGCTAAACCGTTATTTAATGCGGTTTTGTAAAAATTTAAATTTCAAACACTCGTATAAATTTTTTGTCTTAGTCCGGTTGAGTTTTTTTTACAGATATTTAAAGAAAAACTTATGGAGAACCTTGTACCAAATTTTAAAAACTTAGTTATAAAAGAAAAAATTTTTACGATTTTTCAACCACTAAATTACTTGCAAATTTTCGCAATTTTGACATATTTCGTATAAATTTGAACTTTAAATGCTTATAAATAAAAATTGTGACAATGTATTCCTTATATTTTGCAACTGCTATTGTAAAAATATGTTAGGAGCCTTGTATTAAATTTCCAAATCTTAGAATTAAAAAGAAAAACTTTTATGAATTTCTGTCTAAGATAATTTGAACATTGCCGTAATTTTTACGTATTTAGTCAAAATTTGAACTTTAAATGCTTATAAAAAAAAATCGTGATCATATATTTCTTTTATTTTTCAATTGCTATTGTAAAAATATATTATGAGCCTTGTATTAAATTTTGAAATCTTAGATATAAAAGGAAAATTTTTTATGAATTTCTAGCATAAAATAATTTACGAATTTTCGTGATTTTTACATAATATGTTGTCAAAATTTGAACTTTAAATGCTTATAAATAAAAATTGTGACAATGTATTCCTTTTATTTTGCAACTGCTATTGTAAAAATATGTTAGGAGCCTTGTATTAAATTTCCAAATCTTAGAATTAAAAAGAAAAACTTTTATGAATTTCTGTTTAAGATTATTTGAACATTGCCGTAATTTTTACGTATTTAGTCAAAATTTGAACTTTAAATGCTTATAAAAAAAAATTGTGCCTATGTATTTTTATAATTTTTGAATGGGAGTTAGAACAACATATGTGGACCCTTCTATTAAATTTTCAAGTATTTTGTCCCAGCTAATTTTTTTTTATCAACATTTATAAAAAAAAAATCAAAAAAAATCGATTATTTCAATTGCCTATAAATAGATTAAAAATTAGTGAAATATTTTGAAAATAAAACTATATAAAGAAAATGTAAATTTAAACGACTGGTAAAATTTTCAAGTTTCTACGACTCATACTTTTTGAATAATAACAAATATCAAAAATCGTTTGAGGCTAAACCGTTATTTAATGCGGTTTTGTAAAAATTTAAATTTCAAACACTCGTATAAATTTTTTGTCTTAGTCCGGTTGAGTTTTTTTTACAGATATTTAAAGAAAAACTTATGGAGAACCTTGTACCAAATTTTAAAAACTTAGTTATAAAAGAAAACATTTTTACTATTTTTCAACCACTAAATTACTTGCAAATTTTCGCAATTTTGACATATTTCGTATAAATTTGAACTTTAAATGCTTATAAATAAAAATTGTGACAATGTATTCCTTTTATTTTGCAACTGC
Source organism: Acyrthosiphon pisum (assembly GCF_005508785.2). NCBI lineage: Eukaryota > Metazoa > Arthropoda > Insecta > Hemiptera > Aphididae > Acyrthosiphon > Acyrthosiphon pisum. Next base: position 19,520 of record NW_021770773.1, on the reverse strand, counting down.
TATTGTAAAAATATGTTAGGAGCCTTGTATTAAATTTCCAAATCTTAGAATTAAAAAGAAAAACTTTTATGAATTTCTGTCTAAGATAATTTGAACATTGCCGTAATTTTTACGTATTTAGTCAAAATTTGAACTTTAAATGCTTATAAAAAAAAATCGTGATCATATATTTCTTTTATTTTTCAATTGCTATTGTAAAAATATATTATGAGCCTTGTATTAAATTTTGAAATCTTAGATATAAAAGGAAAATTTTTTATGAATTTCTAGCATAAAATAATTTACGAATTTTCGTGATTTTTACATAATATGTTGTCAAAATTTGAACTTTAAATGCTTATAAATAAAAATTGTGACA
>NW_021770773.1:10882-13335 GCF_005508785.2 Acyrthosiphon pisum | reverse complement strand
CAACAAATAATAATGCCAGTTATAATAAGAGAGATAACATTCATTTATTACTTAAAGAGGCATCATTACTGTTTGATAAAATAGGTACCAATATGTAAGAAATTATCAATACAAACATGGGTATGTGTGAGATAGATCGGCCGATTGGAAAACCGGGAATTTTTACGCAAAATCTGTTTTCGAGAAAATTGATTTTGGTTTTTGTTGTAACTTTTAAACGAATGACTGTCGATACATGAAATTTTTAATGGTTGATTAAATTTCCATATTCTATACATGATAAAATTTTAAAAATATTTTGATTTGTTTTGAGCTGTTTACGGATAATTTCCGTTTCCAATTTAATTAGTTTTTTTTTCTATGAATGTCAATAAAACTTTATTTGTTGAGTAAAAATACTTGAAAATTTAATAAAATGCTCCTACTATATTTTTACAATGACATTTGAAAAATATTAAAAATCCTAGGTCACATTTTTTTTTTATTAGCATTTAAAGTTCAAAAATTGACAAAATATGTAAAAATCACGAAAATTAGCGGATTATATTGAGTTAATAATTCGTAAAAATTTTTCTTTTTAGAACTAAGATTTTAAAATGTAATACAAGATTCCTTATAGGATAATCTACCTTTATCTAAAAAAATATTCTAAAAGAAAGTCAAATTAAATTTTTATGAGCGTTTGAAATTCAAATTTTTACAACATTGGATATTCACTCGATTTCTCATGTAGCGATTTCCTTATTTTGTTGTAATTCAAAAACGAATAACTGTAGATACATGGAAATTTCACTAAATGTTTATATTAGCATTTACTATACCCCGTACAGTTTTGGAAATATTTTTACTCTTTTTGGGCTGTTTACGGACATTTTCAGTTTTCAATTTTTTTGTTTTTTTTTTCTATAAATATCAATAAAGTTTTTTCTGTTGGGCCAAAAAGTGTATAAATTTAATACAAAGCTCCTGATATATTTTTACAATATCCGTTGAAAAATATTAAAAATACATAGGCATAATTTTTTTTTATTAGCATTTAAAGATCAAAATTTGACAAATTTTTTTAAATTTAAAATTGTATAATTATTTTGTAGTTAAAAATTAATAAAATATTCAAATTATGTATCTAAGAATTGAAAATTTAGAACAAGATTCCGCGTAAGTAATTAATTCTGTTACCAAAAAATCTAAAAAATACATAAACACAGTTTATTTTTATAGTCATTTTAAGTTCAAATTTGGACGAAATTACATATTCAAAAACCTGGAACAACTATTTTAGTTATTTTGTTGTGATTGTATAATATTATTTGTGAGTACTTGAAACTTCTAAAGTATACTATTATATATCTATGACAGTACCACGGCTTGTTGTTGATGTATAACGCGTTAACTAATGGATATTGTGATATGATTAATTTGGAATTTGTTGATACCTATTATATGTCAATTTTTTTTATTACTAGACTGACAAACCGTCTCCGCTCAGAATCGTTTTTCTTATACAGTGATATTATATCATTGAATTCAAATTTAATACTATCCATTATACAGTGACCCACTTGTAACCTACTGTACAGCAGAGCGACATCCACTTACCCACCTTTTTTTTAATTTATCCCTTGACCAATTTATAATTTTTTTCGAATTTCCTAAAAATATTTTAGCTGTGTCAGTTAAAAAAATCAATGAAATGTATTGTACTTACATATTTTATTAACATTTAAAAATATATATTATACAATTAAAAATGTAATTTATTAAATATTAAACATAGACTCATAATTCTCTATTAAAATATTTATTAAAAACATGACACATACCTAGGTAAAATGAAAAAAGGTTAGATTATTAATTATTAAATTTTAAAAAAAACTGTTAATATTATTTTTCAACAATAATGCATCATAAATAAATACATCAATGTTTTATACGAGACTATTTTTGAAATGTATCGACCATTTCTGACCAGTGATTGATGTTGATTTTTGGAATTAATTGGGAATTACAGAGTTGCAAATCAGCCATTGTAGGTATCAAAAATACTTTTTCCTGCATCATTGTGACATTATTGCTGTTATCACAAAAGATTCTGGCAAGCGTCACTTTTCTGATTTCTGTCAGTTGATCTTAAATATTAAAAAAATATAGTTAAAATCAGGATAATTTATAAAAAATATTTCAAATATACTAACATTCATTGAATATATTTGGTAAATCGTAAAAATATCTATCTGCCATTCTAGTTCTTATAAACTGTTCTCTAATAATACATCTAATCGTTGGGCCAACCATTGAGTCGTCTTCGTGTTTTTCAAACAAAGTGCCTACCAATAGCTCTATATCTCTCCAATGTTTATATTGCTTCAATAGTTTATCAGTTGCCTAAATATTATAATATACAGGAATGAAATAATCACTATATTATTCTTTAATATTTTATATACTTTGAA
>NW_021770773.1:5935-10782 GCF_005508785.2 Acyrthosiphon pisum | reverse complement strand
GATATAACGCGATAAGTGCGTGATGCCAATACAATGCTGTGGTCAATATAACCATAAAACAATATAGAAGCGAAACTCGATCTGCTGATTGGGGTCTTGGTCTGAACCTATGATCTGAAGTCTGAACCTACGAAAAACATGAAAACGGTTCCACGCACCAACGTGATGTTAGACCCATGGTTACCAATATTATGAAAACGGTTCCAAGACTATGGCGGGATACGTTACGCGGGGTCGGCTTGTTTACTATTCCATATTTTACGTATGCCGCCACGCCCCCCTGGAACCGTGTTCAAGGCCACAATCGCCCGATTCGGCTAGTTCACGGAGTTTCATACCTGGGATATAACGCGGATCATGATAAAATAACAATGCGGCTATCACAATAATAATGGGCGCGGTGCCTGCGACGCATATCATATCGCGGTTAAATCAAATACTATACTCAACAAATACTACTATATTACTATAGTTTCTATCTATATTCTATTATAATATGTCTAAAATCGTCAACATATAGACGTTTAAAACTATCCATAAAAAATCGTCCACCAATAGGTATTTAAAACTGTCTTTTTTCAATCTATTATAAAATGCCTAAAAACATCTAAAAATTATCAACTAATAGATGTCCAAAATTGTATATGTAAAGTCTATGACAAAATTCATAAAAAAAAAACCCCTTACAGACGGTCAACCAATAGATGTATAAATCTGTCTATTTTCAGTATATTATAAAATGTCTAAAAATCATCTACTGTTAGACATTTAATATAATCTACACAATGTATTTATCAAAACGTCTAGCAGATATATATAAAAATATGTTACAAGCTATCTAATTGTAGTGTATACATCTAATTGTAGTGTATAGACTGAAGACGTTGTAGATGGATAGACGTTTAGTATACCTAAAATAGATTATGTGTGTTTACGGGGGAAGTCATTGGATGTCATATTTCGTACAGGGACCACAGTAGATGGACAAGCTATGAAACGATTTATTAAGGAATGTTTTCCTGCGTGTAAAAATGCTAAATTACAAATAATTCCTTATGGTTCTGACATTGATCTAGAAAATCGAACTATGTGGAACAAACTTGATGTTAAAGTCCAACGAATGGGAGTTAGGCAAAATTATTTCAGATTAACGATTAAAATTTTTTTGTAGTACCAGATGCTTGCCACCTTCAACAAAACTTAAAGAATGCAACGTTAAACAAATGCATAACACTACCTGCACCATATTGTGAAAACTTTAACCTACCTACTGTTACGTGCAGCCCCGTCAGGGATCCAAAAAATTATGATTTTAAATAGGACGTTGTTAATTTGAATAGAAAAAAATGAAATAGTGAAACCTAGTGTTTAATTATAACAATACAATTTGTACAATAGTCATCTAGAACAGGGGGTCACCAAATGGCAGCCCGCGAATGCATTTTAACCGGCCCGCAGACAGAGATAAAGCCAATAATTTAATACGTAATTATTATCAAGGGTGACTGTTGTAATAATAAATGTTGCAGGTAATTTCTTATCTTTGTACATTATTGTGTATTATTAGGTATTTTTCAGAGTACACATTTGCCTGCCAAAGACTATCATACATTTATCAGTTATAACAATAACGTAGCAACTATTGTGTTTTTGACAGATTATGCATTTCAACACATAAATTCGTTCAACTTGAAACTTCAAGGTAATCAGAAACTAATTTGCCATTTAGTTTCAGAGGTATAAATTGTTTTTTTTAGAAAAATTCACTTTTTTTTACAAGATGTTGGTAATGAACGTTTAAATTTTCCTAACTTGAAAAAAGTTGTTGATGAAAAAAACGAGATTGATATCAGAAATTTTACGAAATTTTTGGAAAATTTAAAAACTAAATTCGAAAGACGCTTTGCAGATTTCAGAAAAATCAAAAACTTTGTACAACTATTGAACAGTATAGTTTTACTTTGCAGCCTGACGATGAATTGATTAACGAAGCAGAAAATGTAACAGAGCACATCTTCAAATGGAAATAATTGAATTCCAATCAGATGATATCCTAAAAAATTTGTTCAGTGAAAAGTAATTAAAAACTGAAATTGATTCTACATATGATGAATTTTGGTTGAAATATGTATCTGAAAAGAAATACCCGACGCTGAAATTATTGACAGTGAAAATGTGTACAATGTTTGGCTACACATACGACTGTGAGTCTGCTTTTTCAAAAATGAATTATATAAAAAACAAATTGCGATCCCGACTCACCAACGAACACCTTGAAATGATGATGAAGATACCGACCACAAACCACAACCCCGACTTATAGCAACTAGTTGAAAGCAAGATCTGCCATTTTTCTCATTAAAAATATTAATTATTAATTGTTTCATATATATATTAAATTTAACTATATTTTCATTAGTTTTAGTTACATATTAATTAATAAGTGTATATTTTTTTTATTTAGAAATTATTTTTGGTCAACTGGCATATTATTATAAATATTATGTAAATTGAATTTTTATGGCCCGCAAGAAATTTCCTAATTCTTAATGTGGCCCTCGGAAAATATTAATTGGTGACCCCGGGTCTAGAATATGTGGCTGAGTGTGATTTGAAGGTGATCTGGTCTTAACGGATATGGTATATATGAATGGGAGTTACCCGTTTCCGCCAAAAGTGTACTTTTACCTTCCCCCAATTCTCTATTCCGCAAAATCATAAATTGTTCGATTCCTTTTTCCGTTAAATAAAAAAAGTAAACCTAGTATTTAAATATTATATATACAATATGCATGTCAGTCATAATATAATTTACATTTTAAATTAAAATTAAATACAGGATTCATAATAATAGTTTTTCTTACTATACTATTAAAAAGTTTGTACTATAATGCTATCTACTATAATGATACCACAAATGACAAAGTTAGTAAAAATGCATACTTAGTTGACAATTATCTGACCAAAAATTGCGATTATCCTCCAACGCTTTGGGCATTAGCAAGTTTAAGTTGAAGACGAACCACTAACAATTGTGAATCATTCTATTAAAATTGTAAAATTCATAATTAATTTAACTTGTTCGTCTTGGCGTAGATAGGTGCTTGGGATAGCGATTATTAGCGATAGCATACCGATGGACGATGGTACTAAAAAAGTTATTATAGGTATTATTTTTTTTTATTTTTTTTATTTATTTACTTAATATAAACGGACGTCAGTCCTAAAACATAATAATATTAACATTGTGTTACACATTGATACGTAAAACAATAATTTATAGTTAAATATATACTTAAAACTCCGTGAATCGGCCGAATCGGATGATTGTGGCTTTGAACACGGTTTCCAGGGGGGCGTGCCATACGTGAAATAGAGAATGGTAAACAAGCCGACCACGCGTAGCGTATCCCGCCTATGTTTCGGGAAACGTTTACATAAACGGGAGACCTTGAGTAGTTGAGTCTAGCATCAAGTTGGTGCGCGGAAACGTTTCCATGTTTTTCGGAGGTTCAGACTTCAGATCACAGGGAAAAAAAACCCCTATCAGCTGATCGAGTTTCGCTTCTATATTGTTCTATGTCAGAACTTTGACTGGCTAGGTATCTTCTAAGTAATGCTAGGCGCTCTACCCGTATTTATGCGGGTTCTCACAATGACGTATTATCAGTGCTGTACAAAGATAACTTTAAAATTATCTAGATAAAATAACACATAATGGGTTGAAAATTTTTCTAGATAAAATAACAGATAATAGAATAACAAATTTATCTAGATAAAAAACAAATAACTATATACAGTTTTTAGGTTTTTTAAGACCATAAATTAAAGTATAATGTATACACATATTTATAATTTTTAAGTTAATATAATTTATTATTTTATATAAAAATTAGGGCCTTGCATTCTAATTAAGGGGGAACCCTAACACCCCTAAAAACCCTCAAAAAATCAAATATCCGAAACCCGGATAATTTTGTTTTTTACAATCTTCTTGTGATAAACCTTTTTTTATGTATTTCTTGTTTGAGTTCGATTATGTAGTTAGTTGCTTAATAATACTAATAATAATAAATTAACAGGAACAATTCTACAATAAATCATAGGTAAATTCAATAGTTATTTCCTAAGAAATAAAATGCACCAAAATCATTAATTGATTCTGATTAAACTAAAACTCTAAATATTAAATTATTTCTTATACCTAATAAATTTATACATATTTGTATAATAATCTATTACTCTATTAGTACATAAAATAAATCCAAATATAGCCAATAGAAATATTAAATATAGACATGGTCTCAATAAATATGAACAAAGAATTGACATTTGATTGTCGTGACCAAAACACCAAATACTGATAAGTAATAATAGCTATAATAATCTAATACCTAAATAGCATTATTTGCCAACCAACTTTTCAAGCGGTATTATTATAATTTAATAACAAATACGGCTATGTTTACTAATTTTCCGGAAATCCAGGGATTGAAACTGGTTTTCTGAAAAACCGGTTTAAACCGCGATTTTTTCATATTTCAACACCGTAACCGGAACCGAAACCAAAAGCTTTAAAACACCGGTTGATAAACCGTAACTGAAACCTAAAATCTTAAAAAAACGTTCTTGAAACCGATTGAAATTTAAAACTAATATCGGTTTCTTCGAGTTTTATAAAGTTAATTACCTACCTATATTATTTATAATTCTAGTTAAAACGAGTATTTTTATGCGAAAAAAAATATTTTGTTTGAATACCGATGCTATAACTGATTACTACGAAATATTAATAGATAATACGAATATTATTCTATTTATATTTTAAAACATCATTACTATACTCA
>NW_021770773.1:5043-5885 GCF_005508785.2 Acyrthosiphon pisum | reverse complement strand
TTAAACGTTTAAGAAATATGTTTGTGAAACATAAATATTTTATTAAACGTTTAAGAAATATGTTTGTGAAACAAAAAGAATCAAACTACTGGTGATTATGATTTATTTATAAATATATAAGTTTATGTGGTCGTGAAATGACATGACATTTATTTTGTTTGCCACAACCAATTGAAATTTGTTTATATTAACAATTTCATTATGAGACCATTATGACGTGTATTATATATTTTGTTATTTGACAGTACTTATAATTTATTGTCCGTCATTTACAATTGCTTCAGAGATATTGGGACGATGTTGTCTCATTCTGTCGATTTCATCCAAAGCGTCAACGTTACAGAATGTCTTGCCCTTTATTTTTGAAGCGTCCAATTCTTCGATACGTAGTCCATCGAGGCTACGAACTCTACTAATGATGACGTACGCTTGACCTTGTACAAATAGTTTCTGTCTATTTTTTTATTTAAACAGGATTTAATGGGATTTTCTTAAATGTTGCTTTTTATTGATAAGTAGTTTGATAAGAAATTTAATTTATTTATTTTTCATTTTGGCAGCGGATAGATTGATCTAATCAATGATCCTAGATTTAACTTTTTTTTTTAATATTTAAGATCAACTGACAGAAATCAGAAAAGTAACGCTTGCCAGAATCTTTTGTGATAACAGCAATAATGTCACAATGATGCAGGAAAAAGTATTTTTGATACCTACAATGGCTGATTTGCAACTCTGTAATTCCCAATTAATTCCAAAAATCAACATCAATCACTGGTCAGAAATGGTCAATACATTTCAAAAATAATCTCGTATAAACATTGATGTATTTATTTATGATG
>NW_021770773.1:0-2611 GCF_005508785.2 Acyrthosiphon pisum | reverse complement strand
CTTAATAAATATTATGATATGATTAATTTGGAATTTATTATAGGTACCTAATATAATATTATGTCTTATACCTAGACTAACATACCGTCTCCGCTCAGAATCGTTTTTCTTATACAATGATATTATATCATTGAATTCAAATTTAATACCATCCATTATACAGTGACCCACTTAAAACCTACTGTACAGCAGAGCGAAATCCACTTACCCACCTTTTTTTAGATAAAGGTAGATTATCCTATAAGGAATCTTGTATTACATTTTAAAATCTTAGTTCTAAAAAGAAAAATTTTTACGAATTATTAACTCAATATAATCCGCTAATTTTCGTGATTTTTACATATTTTGTCAATTTTTGAACTTTAAATGCTATTAAAAAAAAAATGTGTAAGGATTTTTAATATTTTTCAAATGTCATTGTAAAAATATAGTAGGAGCATTTTATTAAATTTTCACGTATTTTTACTCAACAAATAAAGTTTTATTGACATTCATAGAAAAAAAAACTAATTAAATTGGAAACGGAAATTATCCGTAAACAGCTCAAAACAAATCAAAATATTTTTTAAATTTTATCATGTATAGAAAATGGAAATTTAAACAACCAGTAAAAATTTCGTGTATCGACAGTCATTCGTTTAAAAGTTACAACAAAAACCAAAATCAATTTTCTCGAAAACAGATTTTGCGTAAAAATTCCCGGTTTTCCAATCGGCCGATCTATCTCACACATACCCATGTTTGTATTGATAATTTCTTACATATTGTTACCTATTTTATCAAACAGTAAAGATGCCTCTTTAAGTAATAAATTAATGTTATCTCTCTTATTATAACTGGCATTATTATTTGTTGAAGAAACATTGTCAGCCATTTCACCCACATTTACAATTTCGGAAATATTATCCGATAGTGATTGCTTATATATATAAGTCAACTACAGATAATTTCTTATTACCATATTGTAACGCTGTTTGAATGTAAACGTTTATGCGTGCTAAGCGCGCCACTTCATATGTTTAGAAATACACACTCTGGAGAAAAAAAATTTTTTTTAAAAAAATTCAATTTTTAGATTTTTCCCTTTAGTTACACTGTAAGACCTACCTTTGTGCCAAATTTCACGTTTCTACCTATACGGGAAGTGTCTTATAATTTTGATGATCAGTCAGTCAGTGAGTCAGTAACAAAATTGCAAATTTTGAAATCCTCCCATTTCGAAATGGCCCAATACTAAGGGCTCATTTTCTTACAGCGTCCTTAGCTACTCGAGATTAATCTGTGTTTTAAATTTCTAAAGTTTATCTTAAGAGGAAACCGAGATATATGGGTTAGAAAAACTGGGCGAATTGGTTCGTGTAAAGATACACTGGCATTGCTGGAACTTGGCCGGGCGCACTGCCGTGCGCTCAGATAATACACAGTGATATTTTAATTTTTATGAGAGTTGTGACATTTTTTTAAATATTTATGTTTTCATATTGCTTATACCTTGCTTAATTAAGCATTTCAAAAAACCCTTTAGAAAACACAGATAATTTACTTTACTTTCTTTTATGTTTAATAACTAATCAATTTGCTCTAATATAACAGTAATTTAAATGCTAACCGCACGCAATTAGAACTTACCAGTTCCTACAGAACATCTAAGAACCGAAACCTTTAGTGGAACCATTATATTTTTCACAATCGGAATTCATTTACATAAATAATAATTTTATTGGTTCTTTAGGATTTTATTGGTTTTAAGAAATAAATGAAAATTTTCTTTAAATTTAGTTTTATTTTAACAAAAGAAACATATATGTAACCTAACCTATATGTGTGCATTTTTCATACCTATACGTATTTTTTTATTTTGATAATTATAGTTTTTGCTCCAAAAATCACGTTATACTACCGACATCCATTATTTTTATCTATAAAAATATTATGGGTTGTAATTCTTCACTCGTAACATAACAAACGTACAAAAAAAAATAATACGTTTTTCCAAAGAGTCATTTTGAAATACCTAACTTCGAATAATAAGTTATTTAGGTGATAATTTGTTTTGCCCAAAATACCGGCTTATCAACAAAATATGTTATCGAATGATTTCAATTTAGCCTATAATACCTATACTTTCTTGGAAGGTATATAGAAATTAGCTGACGTAATGCGCATGGCGAAAACGTTCAAAACTAAGAAAAAAATATTATAATGTACAAACTACGAATTACATTAATATGAAATACCGTAGTAAACAATTGATTTAGAGACGTATGTAGAGACGTATATATTTTTTTTTTATAGACATTTTAATTTAAAATGTGGACACACTTATATTGAAACAGAATATGACAATTATTTTTCGTATTAAATCAGCTTTCTTCAGCACAATTTGTCGTAGTTTATACTTTCAAATATAACCTATCCTTAAAATGAAAACTCAGTTTAATAATAAGTTATACATTTATAATATACCTACCACTTTGTAAGATAGTAATACACTAATACCCATGAGGTACCCACCGGCCACCAAATTAGATTCAAATGTGTTGTTCGATTATTTCATCTTATATGGTTTTTACAGATTTGATAGAGAAAAATACCAAAAACTTGTTTGATT
>NW_021770772.1:44099-45166 GCF_005508785.2 Acyrthosiphon pisum | reverse complement strand
TAATATAATTATTACTATCTACATACATATATGTAAATATGTATATAGTATATTAATAACTATTTTAACAAATGTTCAAACTGTTTACCGTTTTCAGCCAAACAATAAGTTAAACGCTTCATAACTTCAGTTGATGTAGCTTTCTTTAACATTAAGATTTAATATTTTTGCAGCATTCTTTAATTTTTGTTTTGAGCTCTTCTATATTATTTAATTCATCTTTGTAAACTTCATTTTTTAGATGGCCCCAAAAAAAAAAATCAAGAACACTCAAATCTGGAGAACGCGGTGGCCATTGAATTTTGATGCTATGGGTTCCAAACCAATTGTCACCATATATTTCATCTAAGTATGTTCGTACTACCAAGGTATGTGTGCTGATGCACCATCTTGTTGCCATATTAAATCCAAACGCTGTTGAATGGGAATATTTTCCATCAAAATTGGCAAATCATTTTTCAAAAAATCAAAATATTTCTTTCCATTTAAATTTTCATCAAAAAAATATGGACCAACTAAAAATTCATCGATTATACCACACCATACATTCACTCCCCAGCGACTTTGCCTATTAGTTTCACTGAAAACGTGAGGATTTGAATCACTCCAATAATGATTATTATGATGGTTTACAACTCCGTTATTGTGAAACTTAGCTTCATCGGTCCACATAATCTTTTTTAAAAACTGCGGATCATCCTCTAATTTTACTGCAATATGAGCTACATAATTAAGACGTCTTTCATAATCACTTGATTGAAGTTTTTGAACTGAGGAATACATGTATGCATGGTATTTATATTTTTTAGCAATTCTTTGAACTGTTGAATATGACATGTCCAATTCATCTAAAATTTAAAATGTAGAATTTACTTTAATTTTTTATTTTGATTTATAAAAATAGGTACCTGCTAGGTATTACTCTTAAGGATATTTGTGGATTTTCATGGAACTTGGCCAACACTGCAAACGCATTTTGTTCATTGTTTGCTGTACAAACTCTACGATTTGTTCGCTTGAAGCTTCCAAAATCATGCAGATTTTTATACAAATAAGAGAACAGTGAA
>NW_021770772.1:37437-43999 GCF_005508785.2 Acyrthosiphon pisum | reverse complement strand
AATACAATTCAGTCTACAATAACAGCATCAACTTCTGATACAAGTAATTCAATTTGGGATCATTTTGATAATAAAGTTTCACAAGTTCAATCTTCGTCGAGTCCATTTATAACTTCAACTATGATTATTCGCCAATATTTAGAAATGCCACTGTTGGATAGGAAAAAAAATTCATTACATTTCTGGAAGCAGTATAAAAATACCTTTCCAGAGTTATATAAAATGCAACTGAAGTATTTATGTATACCGGCTACCTTCGGAACGAGTATTTTCAAAAACGGGGCAAATAACTAACGACCGTCGAAGCAGATTAACTTCTAAAAATCTAGATTATATAATTTTTTTAAATAGTAATTTAAATTTGTTTAAGTAATTAAAATTGTTAAATTTATTAGTGACTATTATTATTTATGTCTAAAATAATTTTTAAATACCTAGTAATTTAGATTAGTTTAAGTGAGGTTTATTAGGTTTATTAGTGACTATTATTATTTATGTCTAAAATAATTTGTAAATTAATGATTTATGCACATTTTTATTTCTATTGATAACTTTGACTATTACGAAATATACTGACTGAAATATATCATATTAATTTTGCGTGATTATTTCGATTGATATCTCGATTATGAAAATATATCATTCACCTACTATTCGAATATTACTAATAGCAATTGAAAATTTCGAGTGATTATTTCGAGTGATAACTCGATTATAACAATATATCGATTACTAATAACTCGATTATAGAAATAATTCGATTATGCCCATCACTAGGCGTTATAATGCAGACACGTAAACACGTTACACACACATACCGTCGGCGTCGAAAATCGGCCGCCGTCGCTGGTCGAACAATTACTAGGTGGGGGAGCCAGAACGGCCTCCGGACGTAAACTGGTCGCCGCGCAAGGCTGATCTCATTTGGAATAGAGTATAATGTTTTATACAGGGTGATTCTTTTATCATTAAACATTCATTATTTTAAAAAGTATTGACATTTTTCCAAATTTTTTTTTTTTTAAATTTTAGTTTCATACTTTTCTACATTTTTGTAAAGTTATAATATTTTCACCCTTATATTTATTAGGTAAACCACTATCAACTTTTGATTTTCAAATGGGAACCCATACTAAAAATTTTATAAATTAATCAAGCAATTTTTTTTATGAATTATCACGTTCAAATTTTAATTTTTCGTTAATCCGTTGATGAGATATAGCTGCTCAAAGTTTTGTGATTTGGGTAGGTGTTTGTGTGTAAATCTGCTATACCTAGTCAGTAGATACCGCAGAAATTATGATTTGTATGCCTCGGCGTAAAACCCTTTACAAATCAAGTCACCAAGTATACTGCACAGTAAACTAAAGCTAGCCCCCAAATGTATTCTATTATCCCCATTTTTCAGGGTGTCGTGCAGTTCGCCCCACTGAAGGCGATTGCGGTACTGGTCATAATAATACTTATCAAATAATATAAAGACCAGAAGTTGAAAGTAATAAAAATCGTTATCGCCTAATTCCATGGCATAAAGTGATATTATGTAGTGTTACATCAAGTACATACTCGCTAGTAGCTACAATAACTGATTGTTATGATGTCATATTATAAATTATAAGTAATTGGACCATTACTGTCACTGATCGGATAATCACGTGTAATCTTCAATGCCCACAATTAAACGGCCTACATGGCTACATACCTATTTAAGATTAGGTAAAAGATACTAACTTTAATTTTTAATCTGTCATTATTTTGTATTGTTTTGTGCACGATTAAAGGTAGTATCTACCATAGACAAGCATACCTATGGGGTATCTACCTCATCTAAAAATATAATAAAAATAATATAATCTAAAAACTTTGTTGTCAATTATCATCAAAACACAGTGTCGCCAGTATATGTATTTAAAAAATAACTAGTAACGGTTACACTGTTAATTTATGACCGAGGTAAGAAAAATCAAATACGTTTATAATAATAATAATAATAATATTTTATTAACGGAATAAAATTCCAATTTACAATAATAAAAAATAATGACAGTTTCATGTGTGTGTTGTACTAAAAATTAACTGAGTTTGTGACTGAGTTTGTAATTAGTTTGTGACTGTACAAAAGTGTAAATAACATTGATATTAAACTATGGTTTAACTCGCAGATCCGCTATCAAAATTCAAACATAGTATAACCATAGATAATATGGGTACAACAACAACCACGGACTAAGATAGTATCGTAGTCCGTGACAACAACATTGAAATTAAACTAACTAATTAATTTAACCAATATATCTATGAACAACAATATAATCACAGAACAATGATATAATTTAAGGACTGTAACTTACAGACTGTTAAGTGGATTCACACCTCGTCGTATACAACTCGTATCGTATATTCGTGTCGTGTCGTCAACACAACTGTCGTGCCTACGCTGAATGATATTATTCTATTTATAGAATATATGTATTATACCAAATCTCCACACTACATAGAACCTATAAATATTTAATTATAATAATCATACATAATAATGAATTGTTTAATATTATCTTAAATTGAAGTAATTATTCTCACGGTAGAACCTTTACTGTTCTATCACTATTTAACCGTGGTCCAGTTTTTTTTCTGGTACCTACTACCTTGTTTTAGTTATTACTTATAATCATATTTTTTTTTTTTTCATTACTAATATTAATTATTTCTGGTTAATATGAATTTTACAATTTATTAATTATTAATTTTAAGTTTGTGAATTCCGCTGGATCGTTGTTCAATTTGATGTATGCAGAACACATCTGTCTGAAAGTAAAAATAATATACATTTAGGTACTATATTATTGTCAACTATGACTAGGTATTTAATTTAAAGAGCATTTACCTACTAAATTTCTGTGCTATAGGTTTAAAGTAATGAAAGATGTTTTTCGTCTACAAAACGTGAAGAATATGATTAAATGAAGAATTAATTACAAGGTATTTACAAATGTTACATAGATATAAAATGATATTACAACAATATGATTATTACTATCTACATAGTATAATTATGTGTTACATAATATAATTATTACTATCTACATACATATATGTAAATATGTATATAGTATATTAATAACTATTTTAACAAATGTTCAAACTGTTTACCGTTTTCAGCCAAACAATAAGTTAAACGCTTCATAACTTCAGTTGATGTAGCTTTCTTTAACATTGAAGATTTAATATTTTTGCAGCATTCTTTAATTTTTGTTTTGAGCTCTTCTATATTATTTAATTCATCTTTGTAAACTTCATTTTTTAGATGGCCCCAAAAAAAAAAAATCAAGAACACTCAAATCTGGAGAACGCGGTGGCCATTGAATTTTGATGCTATGGGTTCCAAACCAATTGTCACCATATATTTCATCTAAGTATGTTCGTACTACCAAGGTATTGTGTGCTGATGCACCATCTTGTTGCCATATTAAATCCAAACGCTGTTGAATGGGAATATTTTCCATCAAAATTGGCAAATCATTTTTCAAAAAATCAAAATATTTCTTTCCATTTAAATTTTCATCAAAAAAATATGGACCAACTAAAAATTCATCGATTATACCACACCATACATTCACTCCCCAGCGACTTTGCCTATTAGTTTCACTGAAAACGTGAGGATTTGAATCACTCCAATAATGATTATTATGATGGTTTACAACTCCGTTATTGTGAAACTTAGCTTCATCGGTCCACATAATCTTTTTTAAAAACTGCGGATCATCCTCTAATTTTACTGCAATATGAGCTACATAATTAAGACGTCTTTCATAATCACTTGATTGAAGTTTTTGAACTGAGGAATACATGTATGCATGGTATTTATATTTTTTAGCAATTCTTTGAACTGTTGAATATGACATGTCCAATTCATCTAAAATTTAAAATCTAGAATTTACTTTAATTTTTTATTTTGATTTATAAAAATAGATACCTGCTAGGTATTACTCTTAAGGATATTTGTGGATTTTCATGGAACTTGGCCAACACTGCAAACGCATTTTGTTCATTGTTTGCTGTACAAACTCTACGTTTTGTTCGCTTGAAGCTTCCAAAATCATGCAGATTTTTATACAAATAAGAGAACAGTGAATGTGCTGGACAATGACAATTAGGATATCGATTTTTATATAACCTGTACATATTTAATACAATATGTGTACATTAGATCTATGACTATTTTTATTTTTATCAAAAATATACATATACAAATACTACTGTTATTCGTATTTTTATTTCAAATGTTGTATAATCAATTGTAAATAAATAAATAAAATGTATAATAACCTTGCTGCAGCTCTAGAGTTTTTCCCGGTTTCATTGTAGCAAGCTAACATATTTACTTTTTCCTCATTTGAATATTCCATTTTAAAATGAAAAAAAAGTTATAGTTTTGTAATTTAATAAATTGACACAAAGTACTGTACTGTATATTGATCAATAACACTAGTAATTGAAATATTATAAATATAAAGAACAGAATAGTTATAAGTTAATTGTGATAATGTTTAACAAAAGTTATAAACAAAATCTTTTTATAATAAAATACGGTTTTGAATTTTATTATCAAGATAGGGAATCCCCTTAGTTGTGGGTGGTGTTAGACATACATAAATAAAAAGAACACAATAATAACAGAATAATTGTGAATAAATAATTTATTTAAAAAATTAAAATAATACATAATATAATACACATAATTATATTTTATACAAAAAAATATTAAATATAAGTTAATTTTTACAAAAAATAATAAATATTTTTAAAAAAAACAATTTATTAAATGATATGAAAAAAAAAAAAAAAAAAATTATCTTACAAGATACCTATAATGTTATTGTTTATCACATGTTGCATTATACTTATACATAGTGTTATACAAATTAAGTTTTAATTATTCTGTGTATATTTATTTTACTACTTAATACTAAATAATACTAATAATTTTGAATTAAAAATGGACCAGTTTCCAGAAAACTATGAAATGTATTTGGCTTTAAAATCTAATTCTTCAAAAGCTTCTGAATTAGATTTTTACAAAGAAGGATATATAGTTCTTTTAAAAACTGTTGAATCAAATATGCAAGTAAGTGTTATAAATTAATTGGTAATATAAAATTATAGAATATACATGACAGTTTTTTTTTCAATTTTGTTATCCGTAGGAAATTCATAGTTTACGTTCAAAAAATTCCATTTTGAAACAAAACATGGATGAGATAAGTGACTCTAACGAAAAATTAAAAGAAGAGATTGGAGAGGCTTTACTGCAAACAGTAATTTTTAAATTAATCATTATTAAAACAATTAAATATACATGATCACAAAATAATCTTATACAATCTTAAATTAAACATGCACCTACAACCTACATATTCCCTAAAAATTAAGAAGTATAATAAAAAAATTGTGAACTAAATACATTAATAATGGACTATATCTACATATATCTAACATTAACATAAATAATTTAATTTAATTTAGGAAGATTTGAAAAAGAAGAATGTGGCATTAGAAAACAAAATAGAAATTGCATTGTCAGATAAGGAAACTTTAAATTGTACAATTAAAACATTGGTAAGTAAAATTTAACAAGAAATAATGAAACAAAAATTAATAAAAAAATACAACAAACAGAGAGAGGAAAACAAAAAAATGGTAACACTCAAACAAATGGAGGAGTTATTAGATACAAAATTGTCCAAACTGGAAAATAGGATTGTTAAGAGCTTAACAAATCCAACTGATATAATAAATTCAGATGAAACTAAACAAGTGTCAAATAATATAGTGATTGACAAAACTAATTTAGTTACTCCAGTTCGCCCTTCTTCGCCAGCAAAAACATTCTACGATGAATGTACAGACCTGCAGATCAAACAAGTACCTACATGATTTACATTATAATATTGAAATCACTTTTTTTTTATTTAGAAACAGTAAATTAATTATTTGTAATTGTTAATTTTAAAAATATGGGTACTTACATAACATTCTTATTTAGTGTATTGAGGTAAAAATATAAATAGGTGTAATATGAAACTCCATGTACATTATTAAATTCAAATAAATCTGTTTTACTTTCTGGTATAAACCTTTATTAAATATTTGACAACCTGTCATATCAACATAATAATATTATAAATCATAAAAACATAACAATATTAGAATAATTAACAACTGTGACTTTTTTGACAAATCAATATTATACAATTTAAAAAAAAAATAAAAAAAATAGTAAGCTTAATAACTATATAACTCATTAGGCATGGTATACAATTAACTTTATTAAACATTTGACAACCTGTCATATCAACATAATAATATTATAAATCATAAAAACATAACAATATTAGAATAATTAACAACTGTGACTTTTTTGACAAATCAATATTATACAATTTTAAAAAAAAAATAAAAAAATAGTAAGCTTAATAACTTTATAACTCATTAGGCATGGTATACAATTACCTTTATTAATCATCTGTAAAGCTGTCCTCGGGAGCCCAATTCATAAAGTATG
>NW_021770772.1:26978-37387 GCF_005508785.2 Acyrthosiphon pisum | reverse complement strand
CACTATTATGCAATAAGTGAATTTAATGTAAGGTTTCTGTTTTTGAAGAGTTAGGTACAAAATAATGTTTAGCTAAATGTGTGTTCAATGTGAACAGTAAGGAGGTACATAAAATATGTATACTGACTTTTGGTATGGGTAGTTAAATAAATAAATTTTAACTTTAAATTAAAACATTGGTTGAATGAATTAAGAGGTTGTATAAAAAATTATTAAGTACCAATCAAATCAGAGGAATGTTTAATTGGTTGCACATATTTAAAATCTCTATAAACAACAGTAACTTTGAAACAATGTAAAAACGTATTGCACTATATAACAGTAAGTGTTATAGTGAAATCATCTGATAATTTAAGGTTTATGATACACCAATAAAAGTATAGGTACATGTTGTAGTTCAAATCATTTTTCAAAGAGTTGTCCAAAATAACACCTAAATCTAAGCTTTGTCCAACCTAACTTAATACAATAGACTGTATTGATGTATTGAAATAATATAAACATTTGAAATGATATAATTTACTTATCTAGTCTACTGTTACGTGCAGCCCTTTCAGAATCCAAACGATGTTGCAGTTGAAATAATAACACTAATTTCAAAGTAATAGTATGTGTTTAATAATATAGAACAATCAAAATATAGTATTATGTAGAACTATTTCGTGGTAGTAGCGGTGTAGCGGTGTATAATGGCTGGTGGCGTGAAGTGACTTCGTTCTTACTGGTCCAGGTACATCTGATCAGGCTGTGCTCCTGTCTCCCTTATATATGCTGTCAGCTCCTTTGATCTGGTCAGTACAGGGTGATTCTTTTATCATTGAACACTCATTATTTTAAAAAGTATTGACATTTTTCCAAATTTTTTTTTTTTTTAATTTTAGTTTCATACTTTTCTACATTTTTGTAAAGTTTTAATATTTTCACCCTTATATTTATTAGGTAAACCACTATCAACTTTTGATTTTCAAATGGGAACCCATACTAAAAATTTTATAAATTAATCAAGCAATTTTTTTTTATGAATTATCACGTTCAAATTTTAATTTTTCGTTAATCCGTTGATGAGATATAGCTGCTCAAAGTTTTGTGATTTGGGTAGGTGTTTGTGTGTAAATCTGCTATACCTAGTCAGTAGATACCGCAGAAATTATGATTTGTATGCCTCGGCGTAAAACCCTTTACAAATCAAGTCACCAAGTATACTGCACAGTAAACTAAACTAGCCCCCAAATGTATTCTATTATCCCCATTTTTCAGGGTGTCGTGCAGTTCGCCCCACTGAAGGCGATTGCGGTACTGGTCATAATAATACTTATCAAATAATATAAAGACCAGAAGTTGAAAGTAATAAAAATCGTTATCGCCTAATTCCATGGCATAAAGTGATATTATTGTAGTGTTACATCAAGTACATACTCGCTAGTAGCTACAATAACTGATTGTTATGATGTCATATTATAAATTATAAGTAATTGGACCATTACTGTCACTGATCGGATAATCACGTGTAATCTCCAATGCCCACAATTAAACGGCCTACATGGCTACATACCTATTTAAGATTAGGTAAAAGATACTAACTTTAATTTTTAATCAGTCTTTATTTTGTATTGTTTTGTGCACGATTAAAGGTAGTATCTACCATAGACAAGCATACCTATGGGGTATCTACCTCATCTAAAAATATAATAAAAATAATATAAACTAAAAACTTTGTCAATTATCATCAAAACACAGTGTCGCCAGTATATGTATTTAAAAAATAACTAGTAACGGTTACACTGTTAATTTATGACCGAGGTAAGAAAAATCAAATACGTTTATAATAATAATAATAATAATAATATTTTATTAACGGAATAAAATTCCAATTTACAATAATAAAAAATAATGACAGTTTCATGTGTGTGTTGTACTAAAAATTAACTGAGTTTGTGACTGAGTTTGTAATTAGTTTGTGACTGTACAAAAGTGTAAATAACATTGATATTAAACTATGGTTTAACTCGCAGATCCGCTATCAAAATTCAAACATAGTACAACCATAGATAATATGGGTACAACAACAACCACGGACTAAGATAGTATCGTAGTCCGTGACAACAACATTGAAATTAAACTAACTAATTAATTTAACCAATATATCTATGAACAACAATATAACAATGATATAATTTAAGGACTGTAACTTAACAGACTGTTAAGGTGGATTCACACCTCGTCGTATACAACTCGTATCGCGTATATTCGTGTCGTGTCGTCAACACAACTGTCGTGCCTACGCTGAATGATATTATTCTATTTATAGAATATATGTATTATACCAAATCTCCACACTACATAGAACCTATAAATATTTAATTATAATAATCATACATAATAATGAATTGTTTAATATTATCTTAATTTGAAGTAATTATTCTCACGGTAGAACCTTTACTGTTCTATCACTATTTAACCGTGGTCCAGTTTTTTTTCTGGTACCTACTACCTTGTTTTAGTTATTACTTATAATCATTTTTTTTTTTTTTTCATTACTAATATTAATTATTTCTGGTTAATATGAATTTTACAATTTATTAATTATTAATTTTAAGTTTGTGAATTCCGCTGGATCGTTGTTCAATTTGATGTATGCAGAACACATCTGTCTGAAAGTAAAAATAATATACATTTACTATATTATTGTCAACTATGACTATTTAATTTAAAGAGCATTTACTAAATTTCTGTGCTATAGGTTTAAAGTAATGAAAAATAAGAGAACAGTGAATGTGCTGGACAATGACAATTAGGATATCGATTTTTATATAACCTGTACATATTTAATACAATATGTGTACGTTAGATCTATGACTATTTTTATTTTTATCAAAAATATACATATACAAATACTACTGTTATTCGTATTTTTATTTCAAATGTTGTATAATCAATTGTAAATAAATAAATAAAATGTATAATAACCTTGCTGCAGCTCTAGAGTTTTTCCCGGTTTCATTGTAGCAAGCTAACATATTTACTTTTTCCTCATTTGAATATTCCATTTTAAAATGAAAAAAAAGTTATAGTTTTGTAATTTAATAAATTGACACAAAGTACTGTATATTGCTCAATAACACTAGTATTGAAATATTTATAAATATAAGAACAGATAGTTATAAGTTAATTGTGATAATGTTTAACAAAAGTTATAAACAAAATCTTTTTATAATAAAATACGGTTTTGAATTTTATTATCAAGATAGGGAATCCCCTTAGTTGTGGGTGGTGTTAGACATACATAAATAAAAATAACACAATAATAACAGAATAATTGTGAATAAATAATTTATTTAAAAAATTAAAATAATACATAATATAATACACATAATTATATTTTATACAAAAAAATATTAAATATAAGTTAATTTTTACAAAAAATAATAAATATTTTTTAAAAAAAACAATTTATTAAATGATATGAAAAAAAAAAAAAAAAAATTATCTTACAAGATACCTATAATGTTATTGTTTATCACATGTTGCATTATACTTATACATAGTGTTATACAAATTAAGTTTTAATTATTCTGTGTATATTTATTTTACTACTTAATACTAAATAATACTACTTCATAACTATCATAATTTTGAATTAAAAATGGACCAGTTTCCAGAAAACTATGAAATGTATTTGGCTTTAAAATCTAATTCTTCAAAAGCTTCTGAATTAGATTTTTACAAAGAAGGATATATAGTTCTTTTAAAAACTGTTGAATCAAATATGCAAGTAAGTGTTATAAATTAATTGGTAATATAAAATTATAGTATATACATGACAGTTTTTTTTTCAATTTTGTTATCCGTAGGAAATTCATAGTTTACGTTCAAAAAATTCCATTTTGAAACAAAACATGGATGAGATAAGTGACTCTAACGAAAAATTAAAAGAAGAGATTGGAGAGGCTTTACTGCAAACAGTAATTTTTAAATTAATCATTATTAAAACAATTAAATGTACATGATCACAAAATAATCTTATACAATCTTAAATTAAACATGCACCTACAACCTACATATTCCCTAAAAATTAATAAGTATAATAAAAAAATTGTGAACTAAATACATTAATAATGGACTATATCTACATATATCTAACATAAACATATAACATAAATAATTTAATTTAATTTAGGAAGATTTGAAAAAGAAGAATGTGGCATTAGAAAACAAAATAGAAATTGCATTGTCAGATAAGGAAACTTTAAATTGTACAATTAAAACATTGGTAAGTAAAATTTAACAAGAAATAATGAAACAAAAATTAATAAAAAAATACTACAAACAGAGAGAGGAAAACAAAAAAATGGTAACACTCAAACAAATGGAGGAGTTATTAGATACAAAATTGTCCAAACTGGAAAATAGGATTGTTAAGAGCTTAACAAATCCAACTGATATAATAAATTCAGATGAAACTAAACAAGTGTCAAATAATATAGTGATTGACATAACTAATTTAGTTACTCCAGTTCGCCCTTCTTCGCCAGCAAAAACATTCTACGATGAATGTACAGACCTGCAGATCAAACAAGTACATGATTTACATTATAATATTGAAATCACTTTTTTTTATTTAGAAACAGTAAATTAATTATTTGTAATTGTTAATTTTAAAAATATGGGTACTTACATAACATTCTTATTTAGTGCACAGAGTGGTGGTGTCCTGTGCACTCAAACTTTGCAGTTTTAGTCAAAACCGTCAAGCCAGCATCATACGAGGACGAAACTTTAATTAAACGAGCTAAGTCACGCTACGCATACTGGTCCAAAGGAAGCACGGTAATATTTTGTAGGTACATAATTCAATATTAAACAGTCAATAATGAATCATTTTCTGTAACAGGTTCGATGTTGCACTCAAGACCGCAAACGCCACAATGCACAAACTAAAACCTATGTCTTGCCATCTTGTTGGCCAACTTCACTGCCTAGTGATATAGAAAAGTTAAACAGTGCATTTTCTAAACTATAATGTTAATGTTAATAAATTGACAACTTTACTAGCTACTTAAGTACTAACCTATATGGCTATATCTTACACTCTAATACCAATAACAAAAATTAAAACTAATAAATATTCTAGTAGAATGTAAAAAAATAGTAAGTACTAAGTATTAGGTAATAACCTCAATTCAAGACTTAAAAACTAAAGATAATAATTTAGGTATACTGTAAAGGCAAGTATTTTTAATCAATAATAACTTAAGTAATATAACCTATATTTAACATTTCTCTTTGGCTAAATCATGGAAAAAATAAAAATATTAATGTACTCAACCTAGTATCGAATTTACATAATCAGGTTCATACAAATTATATTATATTGTGTATCATTATAGTTTTATACCATGAACCTTAGATCATATTATATAATCTAAGCCATGAACATTGAACACTGCCATACTAGATATCCAGAATATATTTTATGAATATATGTATAGTCGGCCATACTGTTGTTTGCTACTCTGCAGTAGTTGATAATTTGTACTTCATAAACCATACTACCATAGTATTTTATAATGTTTATAGTGTCTATACTCCATACTAATCATCATATTTACAAGTTACAGTTGACATATCACTCCACGTAACAATGTCTGGATATGGATACTAGATAAACCAACATATTACAAATATTTTGCATAGTATTTTTAACATTATAATAGATATATGTTAGGTCTGAACTAATTTAATAGTTTGTAGGTAAATAAATACATTTTTTTTAATTTTCAAAATTTCAATTTAATACATACACAATTAAAAATAAATATTAGTTAAATATAATTAATTCCTCTTAAGGCAAATCAATGTTGTGACACACTTGGTCGCAAAAGGTTTTTTTAGGCCATTCTTTTACATTTTAAGATAATTTAACAATAATATTTTTATAATCATACATAAGTATAGAATTCATGTAAAAAATATGTCAATGTCATGAACAGGGTTTGAGACTAAAATCTAGATCAGACTTCAAATATGAAATTTTAAAGTATCTTTAACTTTAATTCCGTAGTTTTTTAAATTTAAATCAATTTAAATAAATTCTATATAAATAATTTATACTTCAAATTTTAGTTTTTAAAAGACATTGTCGCTGCAGGCATTTATCACCTAATGTTTCATCAAAAAATTGGAAAAATACTCCCAAACCCTAATCATTACTGAATCTTCCACATTACATATTCATATTATATGAACCACTTAAAAATTGTACTTTAATTTACAAGACCAGAACTATGAAAAATCTATTCCAAATTTGATGATACACTTCAATCAAAATTTCCGTTTTGCAATTGTGCAAAATATGAGTAAAGACAAAATGTATTAAAAAAAAATAGAACAAACTATTCAATAATCCCAGAATCGCAATTAAAGTTTAATTAAAAAATGGCTCTAATAATATTTAAACATCAATTAAGTACCATTCATTAAATAACAATTAATACTAAATAGGCAACAACACCAATCATTGACAAAAGAAATTTAGTATTAATACTAATAAAATGTAATACTAAAAAATTTTAAATAAAAATCTATAAGGTATGAACTAATTTAATACAGGTATACAATTTTTTTTTCTAATTTTTCTAATATCAATATAATGCATTTAGAATTTAAAATTAAATGTTTATATAGTATTAATGATATGCCATTAAGTCCCTTCAATTATAGTGGTAACATATTTTTTCCAACTAAGTCTTTTTTTTTAATTAAAATGATTGATGTTGTCACCTCATTTAAATTAATTAAAAAATAGCATACAAATTACAAAACATTAATATTAGTACAATTTTTAGTTTTTAATACAAATCATTGCCAATATGCAGTTAGTCCAACTAGATTTTTCCTCTTCTTTGTAATTATCTTGATTGTCTAAAAAATATCTTAGTAAATATAATAATTAAACACAACAGTTGAGCATAATTGTACATACTTAATTTATTTTGTAGTCTATTGAAATATTTAAATCCAATATGTGAAACAGTAATTTTATTTTTCACTGTTAGCATTTTCAAATGTAATTAAAAATAGCAGCATGTGATTTTAACATACAGGATCTTCCAAATTGTATGTGGTAGTAGATTTTGTTATGGAATATTTAAATTAGAAAAAATATTCTAAAATTTCTGTGTAGTGATATGCCACTTGATTGTTAACAAGCCATATTATAATATTATACAGTATGAAAGATTAGGAATTCATTTGAACAAAATTTTTCTACATATAATATGTATCCAATTAAACTGAAATCAAAATTTTTTAAGTTAATATGTATAATATTGTATAATTTACATATTAGTATAATTTATTTTAATTTTTGCAACTAAAAACTAGTAAAACTTACCAGTATCCAGTTCACGTGTGATTAATCAATTTAGATACTTTAGGTATGTTCCATTAAATGATTTAATAAATTAAATTAACTACAATATGTAGTAAATAAGTAATATTTTTTCAAAAACTAACATATTATTATATTATACGTTTATCATTAACATGTAGACACTTAAAATTGTAAAGTATTATAAATTAAGCATGACAAAATAAATTTATTTTGTCATGAAATTAAGTACTTAACTAATAAACGATAAACCACAAATCACAATTTAATACGTTTTTATTATCTTCTAACGTTCTAACCTAACCGACAAACGTTCATATTCTATGATTCTAAACTCAACATATTATTATCACGACATGATCCACAGTTACTAGGTAACTGGTATACTTCCATAGGTATCGACATGTAATCATGGAACTATGATATTGTGAACTATGAAGTATGAGATAGTAGGTAGTATCATAGTAGTATTATTGTTCTGTGGTAGTATCTACCTAACTAATAAAAATAAGTATGACGCATTGACCTATTATAATAGGTCAATGGTATGACGTATTCCTAATCTTAAATTCTTAATTGGGTACGTGGTAGTGTGGTACGTTAACGTCGTGGGGATAAATTACACACGAGTATCCTACAAGTGACAGTAATGGTCCTATTAATTATAATATGACATTATGACGATAAGTTTTTATAGCTATTTGATTATTATTATTATACCTTTGACTTGAGTGATATCGTATTTATTACTTTCAACTTCTGGTCTTTATAATTTTATATTATTTGATAAGTACCGCAATCGCCTTCAGTGGGGCGAACTGCACGACACCCTGACAAATGGGTATAATAGAATACATATTTTGGGGGCTAGCTTTATTTTACTGTACAGTGTACTTGGTGACTTGATTTGTAAAGGGTTTTACGCCGAGGCATACAAATCGTAATTTCTGCGGTATCTACTGACTAGGTATAGCAGATTTACACACAAACATCTACCCAAACCACAAAACTTTGGGCAGCTATATCTCATCAACGGATTAACGAAAAATTAAAATTTGAACGTGATAATTCATAAAAAAAATAGCTTTATTAATTTATAAAATTTTTAGTATGGGTTCCCATTTGAAAATCAAAAGTTGATAGTGGTTTACCTAATAAATATAAGGGTGAAAATATTAAAACTTTATAAAAATGTAGAAAAGTATGAAACTAAAATTTAAAAAAAAAAAAATTTGGAAAAATGTCAATACTTTTTAAAATAATGAGTGTTCAACGATAAAAGAATCACCCTGTTTAATAATATAGAACAATCAAAATATAGTATTATGTAGAACTATTTCGTGGTAGTAGCGGTGTAGCGGTGTATAATGGCTGGTGGCGTGAAGTGACTTCGTTCTTGCTGGTCCAGGTACATCTGATCAGGCTGTGCTCCTGTCTCCCTTATATATGCTGTCAGCTCCTTTGATCTGGTCAGTATACGGAACTCGCAGGTGCCTTGGGTGTGGTCGTAAAAGTTGTTGTTGTTGTCGTATTGAAGAAACCACCGTCTTGTGCTCATAGGTTGTTATGTTAAATGCTTTTACAAGGAGAACCGCATAGTATGGTTCGAATAAGTAAAAGCGGTTATAATACCTTCTAATACATGCCCATTACACTACAACTCACAAATGACCTAGGTCAGTAGTAAGTAGTAGTAGTAGTAGTATGTAATGGAACAAAACAGAGTAACCAAATCAGTGGTGCACTCTGGTAGTGTACCATCACCCGAGCAAATGTTACAACCGCCGCGCGCTCACGCGGCGATGACGCGCCGCCAGCCGAACATTTAACACAGCATACGCGACAAACCGCGTAACAGATAGCGCTGTCGAGCTACGCATTGAAAACCGGGATGCCGCCCACCGGAAAAATCAAGTTTTCCTACAGAACTAATCAAAATAGAAGATCGTAGTAAACATATTTGGAATCACCGCATTCAACACATTAAACAATGTACGTGCGCGTGCATCCATACCCAACTTAAAACACCGAAACCACAAGAAATGTAAACTAAATTTTGATGCATTTCAATCGGGACCGGCCGCCAGAGTATAGCATATATACAAGCCGCTGGCCGCCGATACAGACAGACAGTCATTCTCCCTGCTGAACATTGAGAAAGATACACCGGACAACACTCGTGTTGTAAGACGGGTATCGATCTCATGTTACCAACAGCACACCGCACCGAGACTGAATACGCCGGACGGTAAACCCGTAATACGGATATTCTACAGTCTTCCCCGGCAAACCCTGTTATCCGCCACCGACCGAGTGCGTCGTGAAGCAGATTGTTGTGTACGTGTCTATCACTGAGCGCCGACCGTCGATCCGAGTAGCCAGTAGATCCAGAACCGCCGTACACACACCAACGTCCGGGAAGAACAACCACATTCCGTCAACCAGCATACCACCAACAACCAGAAGCGCCGCCAACAGAGCCGAGCCGCCAACCACAGAACTTCCAAACTAAGGCCGCACCTACATTAGGTCCGCATTTCTCCCGATCCGATCCGATCCGACGTTGTCCGATGGTCAGACGACGTCGGAAGAAAAACAAACACCTTTATCTTAATGTTAGTGCCTACAATTGAAACGAAGCCTCCAAATTCTCGATTCCCGACGACTCACGACACTATCCGATTTGACGGCCGATCAATCATGTTTGGTTCCAGTCCGACGTTTCTAATCCGACGCGTAGTTAGTAAAGTACTAAAGTTAAAACTTGCTGTTAATTAAAAAGTTAAATATTAATCAAATTTTTAAAAAATGACGGGAAAAATTGATAAGGAGTTGTTAATACAGCTTGTGAGAGATGAACCTCGTCTATGGGACCAGAGGGTGAAAGCTTACCAAAATCGTGACATAAAATTTGAGTTGTGGGAATCAATTGGAATTATTATATATTCATGGGCTAATATTATCTGATGTTTACATATATCATAACCTCCAATGTTATTACAATTATTGCATCTGTAGT
>NW_021770772.1:25300-26928 GCF_005508785.2 Acyrthosiphon pisum | reverse complement strand
CATTATGACGATAAGTTTTTATAGCTATTTGATTATTATTATTATACCTTTGACTTGAGTGATATCGTATTTATTACTTTCAACTTCTGGTCTTTATAATTTTATATTATTTGATAAGTACCGCAATCGCCTTCAGTGGGGCGAACTGCACGACACCGTGACAAATGGGTATAATAGAATACATATTTTGGGGGCTAGCTTTATTTTACTGTACAGTGTACTTGGTGACTTGATTTGTAAAGGGTTTTACGCCGAGGCATACAAATCGTAATTTCTGCGGTATCTACTGACTAGGTATAGCAGATTTACACACAAACACCTACCCAAACCACAAAACTTTGGGCAGCTATATCTCATCAACGGATTAACGAAAAATTAAAATTTGAACGTGATAATTCATAAAAAAAATAGCTTTATTAATTTATAAAATTTTTAGTATGGGTTCCCATTTGAAAATCAAAAGTTGATAGTGGTTTACCTAATAAATATAAGGGTGAAAATATTAAAACTTTACAAAAATGTAGAAAAGTATGAAACTAAAATTTAAAAAAAAAAAAATTTGGAAAAATGTCAATACTTTTTAAAATAATGAGTGTTCAACGATAAAAGAATCACCCTGTATATATATATATATAGGTACAGTGTACTCCCGGTAACTCAAACCTTGATAACTCGAAATTATCGACATCTCGAACAAATAACATTTTCCTTCAAATAACAATAACACATTAAGATATTGATAGGTAGCTCAAAATATTTAGTAAGTAGAATTTTTTTTCCCCGTCAGCACCGTAGTAACTGTATAGATTATATATAGATTCAATTTTTTTTCGTGCAGCGGAGAAAATATCAAGTAGCACGTTACGTTTTTCCTAGGATATTTTTATAGACTACTATGTTAACTAGTAGACAGTAGTTAATATATAATAAGCATAATAATTAAAAGTTTTGAGAAATGGAGTTGTGAACCAACATTTGGCAACGCGCCCCAATGTGCAGCTCATCTGAAATTTAATATAATATACTTATAGCATAATATAAACTACTCATTCAGAATATTAAATTCAAAATAATATATGCTGTCATTCATAAATATAAATCATGATAACGTAAAAAAAAGTAAACATATATCATGTTTGATCTAAACTATTCATTTCAGTAACTATAAGAACAACATTTTTATAACAATTGAATGCATAATATAAATTATATAATAACCAGCTTAAAATGTAGCTTCCTCTAATAAAATGTTAAATAACAACATACGATATAAGAATATTTAAATAGTATTATCAAATCGTTTGCGACAGGTGATTTCTCAAGACTAAATAACTGTTATATTTGTAAATGGTCTAAGAAATAAAATTTAAAATATGATGATGTTATTTTTATACAGAAGCATCCTATCTGCCGGAAATGCAAATAATATGCAAATGTTTGCCCACATGTTCTGTGGTCGAATATGAAATTACATATACGTCTCAGTACGATGATTGGTCTTATATGAAATCAACAAATATTGTAAAGAATAAGTACGTAACAGGCCATCGCTTATGTTTCACATATTATAATATATACATTTACATTATTATAAATTGACCGCATTATATTTAATATACAACGAACAA
>NW_021770772.1:24345-25250 GCF_005508785.2 Acyrthosiphon pisum | reverse complement strand
TCTGTCGTCATAAATTATGATACGTGCCCGCGATAACGACTTTTTAAATTACACATATATAGATATCTATATTTTATATTTATATCTATATTTCTATATTACCGTCTTATGGGTGCTGCGGGCCGTTTAAAACTTGTTCGCGGGCCGTAGTTTGGAGACCCGTGATCTATGGTATTAAAAAAAAATTGACCTATAATATACACAGGAATATCACAATATCCATTAGGTAAGTACTTATAACGCATTATACATCAACAACAAACCGTGATACTATCATAGATATAATATAATAGTATATTTTAGAAGTTTCAAGTACCCACGAGTAATATTATACAATCACAACAGAATAACTAAAATAGTTATTCTAGGTTTTATAACATGTAATCTCGTCGAAATTCGAACTTA
Source organism: Acyrthosiphon pisum (assembly GCF_005508785.2). Classification (NCBI taxonomy): domain Eukaryota; kingdom Metazoa; phylum Arthropoda; class Insecta; order Hemiptera; family Aphididae; genus Acyrthosiphon; species Acyrthosiphon pisum. Next base: position 24,845 of record NW_021770772.1, on the reverse strand, counting down.
AAATGACTATAAAAATAAACTGTGCTTATATATTTTTTTAGATTTTTTGGTTTCAGAATTAACTACTTACCTACGTGGAATCTTGTTTTAAGTTTTCAATTCTTAGGTATAAAAGTTGAAAATTGTATGAATTTTTAACTACAAAATAATTATTCAATTTTAAATTTGATAAATTTTGTCAAAATTCGATCATTAAATGCTTATAAAAAAAAATTGTGCATATGTATTTTGAATATATTTCAACTGCTATTGTAACAATATATCAGAAATCTTGCATTAGATTTTAATGTTTTTTACCAATACAATTATATTTAAATACAATTTTTTTTTTTATTTATTTATAATTATAGAAAATAAAACTAAAAAAAATTGAAAACTGACAATGTCCGTAAACAGCTCAAAAAGAGTCAAATTATTATCAAAATTTTATCGTGTATAGAAAATGCTAATATAAACATTCGGTGGAATTTTCAAGTATCTACAGTCATTCGTTTTTATTA
>NW_021770772.1:23066-24295 GCF_005508785.2 Acyrthosiphon pisum | reverse complement strand
GTTTTCAATGCCGCCGATTTGTGGTTTGGTTCGGTCCATAGCCTTCGTAATAGCCTTTTGCTTTTTCGTTTCACCGTTAGTGCTTTATTCGCTAAGTTTAAGTGTATTTCTTTTGAAACCCGTGGATATGCGGTTTGTACGCAAATTCGATTCATACCAAATGTTCACGAACTGTCAGTCGGTCTAGGTTAGTCATATCGGTTAACGTAAACACAATTTTGTGGTTTGATTGAAATAAATGTATTATTCAGACATAGGTACATGATAATAATAATGGTTCATATCATTCAATAAATTACACTTAAATTTTAAACAATGTGTAGATATATTGAATTATATACGATTGTATCGATATAATATATCGAATATATTGGTTTACGTCGCTCCGTATACACACAGCGTCTTAGCTTAAGTAATGAAGTTTTGACAAGTGTTCCCAACACATACTGTGTCTCGGTAGGTTAGGCGTAGGTTCCCCGAATGTAGGTAGCTAGGTAGGTCCGAGTTCTCGAATCCGTTGTACGCTCTTTCGGGCGGCGACTGCTCTGTGCCGTATGATTTGCACGGCCGCCGTAAATACGATATTTTTTGCATTTTTTTTCACGTTTTTTTTTTATATTAATATATAATATACACTACAGGTTAGATTAATATAATATATTATTGTGTATTTATATATTATTCATTTTATTAGGAATTATAATTGCATATTTCTCAAAATATTCATTGTTATATTATATAAATACATATTATATTTGTTTATCTATTAATATATTATATAGTTTGTATTTTTCGTAAATTATTTCGTATGCTGTGTGCGGTAAAGCACGATTGAGCATAAAATGATTGAGCATAGAATATTTTATGCGATGTTCCCACATTCACGAGGTCGAAATTTTGTAATTTATTATTTTCACGTATTATTACACCATTATTATTATTTTGATATCAGACTGAGTCCAGCTTTATCGACAATGTTATCGATTATTAAATTAGTTCCGGAGCAATAAAGTTCCGACGTTTTAAACATTTAAAATTGGGAGAAAATATAAGATAATAAATTAAGATACAATTCCAAAATTATTATAAAAATAGTATCTGTGTCCGATCACCCTTACTCTGTAGTATTCCTGACTTATAAACCATGCAGTTTTTAATTCATACCATATTTTGATTTTATTATTTTCATAACTATTATTATTATTATTATTATTATTATTATTATTAAA
>NW_021770772.1:4584-21254 GCF_005508785.2 Acyrthosiphon pisum | reverse complement strand
ACATAGGGAACCCACCAATGAGAAAATTCAGTCTCGCCGGCGGGCCGCCTCCCGGCCGTCGGTCCGTGTTATCACTCTCTCTTATCACTTTTTGCGATTTTTTTCAAATTCCGAAGAAATTTCGAAGAAAATCGAGTTTTACCCACCCGGGGGGCCTCGGGGGGCCCCGTTCGGACCTTATTCGCCTTCCCCGCTAGATTTATGGGCTGCGCGTGGCCACACTTTTTTCCCGGCGGGCCTGCCGCGGCCGAGAGCGCGTGCAAACCGAGCGCCGCCGTCGCGCGCGTTTTTCGTACTTTTTGTCAAAGATTTGAGTTTTAGCCCTTTTCGACGCGTCCGCCCTCCCCGTCGACCACTTATTCGCGTTCCCCGCTAAATTTATAGGCGGCGCGCGGCCGCGCTTTCTCCGGGGGGAGTCCCGTGGCGGAGCGGGGTCGCGGAAAGCGGACGTCCCGCCGACGAGTAGGTACCGTAAAAAGGGGCGAATAGGAACGGTTTTTGAGGTTTTTCTGCAATAAAACCTTCAGTTTTTAATATTTTTTTTTTCTGAGAGTTGTTTTGGAATGTGTGAACAATTTGGCAATTTCGAGATAAAAAAAAATTACTTTAAGTTCAAAATTTATTTTTTAATAATTTTTTAAAAACGTGTTCCTATTTACCCATCGATGGGGCGAATAGGAACACTAATGTAATTTATGAATTTATTCCTTTTAAGTCAAGTATTGGGGAGATAGGAACTTAATAAATATTTTTAAAAAATTAACAACAACACTATTAACTAAAAATGTCATTTAAAAAAAAAATTTAATGAAAATTATAAGTCGTAACCTTTAAAAAATAACAAATTACATTTTAACAAACTAACGTTTAATTAACATAATATACAACCTTTATGAACTTAAATTTTAAACAAAATTAAACTTAAATAGCTAATCTTTAATATAATAAAACATTTTATACAAACGTAAGAAAATTATTTAAAAATGTCTTTAGGAACTTCAGTTTTAAACTATTCAAACATACTGTATACCTTACCATTCATTGTAATCAATTTCGAACTTCATTAAGCCCCTTCTTTTGAGTTCTGGATGTTTTAATATACCCACAACATCAATTTTATCGATCCAATAGATATCTTCATGTTCTGGAAAAACAAACATTTTTCCCGAATCTAATTTTGTTGGGCGATATTTTAAAAAAGATACGTTCACTTTCGTTTTTTCTGTTTCCAAAATCGTACCAATAAATAAAATTGTTTTCGTTGAACATTGTTTGGATTCAGTACTATTTGTGAAATCTCCTACTATCCAATCATTTACTTTCAATTCTGTAGTAATTTTGAAAACGCCTTTCAAAACTTTACCATTTCTTTCGACATTAGTGGCAGATTGTTCAGGTTCATCGTCATCTTCATCAGACCCATTCCAATCTGAACCAATTATTATCCCATCTTCAGAACTATTACCATTATCTGATTTATTTATATTGTCGTCTTCATTAACCGATATTTCGCTGTCACTGCTATCTCCATGATTGTCGACTTCAACACTTTGGCCCGGTTCAACCTTCATTCGTTGTCGTTTTGTTTGTGCCTTTTTCTCCGTGCTAGGATACCGCATACTTTTCAAAATTGACACTAATGAATTATTAACTACTTCAGCCTCAGATTCAAGACTGCAGTCATTCGAATTTGATTCAAGAGGGAGCATTTTCAAAACTGGTTCTCTATCTAAAGGAATAATTCCACATTTTCTAAAGCCCGCTTTTATATTATCAACTTGATTTTCTTCAATTCTTTTCATTAATATACTTAACAGTTTCGGAAATTGGTCTTTAGGTATAGAGCACTCTCTATTACCTTTACCCATTTTCCATGTCGTTAAAATGCTACGCCAAGCCAGTTTCATGGGACGAAAAAAAGCAACATCCAGCGGTTGAGTGATGTGCGTTGAATTTGGGGGCAAAAACACAAATTCAATATTATATTTCGAACAGGCCTTAATTCCCTCCATAGTCAAGTGGGTGGATAAATTGTCACCAATTATTATTTTTTTACCTGGTTTGTTTCTAACGAACGGTATAACTATTTTCAATAACCAATCTTCAAAACATTGAACATCAAACCACCCTGATTTACTTCTATTATACCTAGAATTTGGAGGTCCTCCCTTGATCCAAGAATCGTACATATGAATTGCCTTGTATACCGTGTAAGGTGGTAAGGAGTTCTCCAGTTCCCGGTACAGGCAAAACATTATAGATGTCGAGGCGTTACTCGAATTCATCACTCTTTCGGGATACTTGCACCCTCTTTTAGTAATAATTTTAACTCGACCCGGGTCATCGCTCAGATTCGTTTCGTCGTAGTTAATTATATTTTCTGGCGAAACGTTTTCCAAAGATTTTTCTAAGTTATCAAAGTACGAATTAATAATTTCTTTGCTCACCAGTGTTCTTGCACGTTTTATATTTTGGCATAATCGTTGACTTAAAATATCACTGTGACGTTGTAAAAACGATAGTGCGAAATCTCTGCCTGGCATGTTACCTTTAAATATTTTAATTGTTACTCCTTTTCTGTCTAAATACGCTTTTACTATACACCTCAAGTCAAATGATGTTAAAGGGTATCCCTATGTTGAACATAAAATTAACTGTTCAGCTAACATTTTTTCGGTTTCATATGACAAAACACTCTGGCCGCCTTGTTTTTTCATTTTTCTACTGGGGTATGTTAACTGTCAGGACTTAACAACAATAATATAAAGACTTTCGCTAGGTAAATTAACTTTTATTCAAACACTTTACTACAAATCACTTTAATCACAACGGTGCAATTCTGGCGGGCACAGGTGACAGGTCGCCTGAGCCGCACGACACCAACTGGTTTACTCTCATTAGGCAACGATATCTGCAGCACAGCAATAACAACAGTACCGCTCCTAGTGAGAGTTTACATTCGACCATCCTGATGTAGTCTGTCGCCCTCGACAGAGAACCTAACAACACTAAGTACAAGGGTACAACAATCCTTAACGAACATAAAAATAACAAATTAACAAATAAATAAATCTTTTAGGGAACATAAATTGACAGAAACAGTCTTTGACTCCTAATTAAAGATTAATGGTTGAAATACATTATGCAAACAAAAAAAAAAAGAAATAAAGGTTTACAATAGCAATCATTAATAAGTTAGCTCATTTATAATAATTTAACATTTTTTTTTTTTTTTTTAAATAAATACATCATGAGCGTTTAAATAAACACACATTTTTAGCTCATGTTAACAGTTAATTAGCTGAATATAGGGAACATTATCATAGGAACAGTATTAGTTAGGAACAAGTATCATAATCTTTAAGCCAGACGGGTGGACGAGGTTCACGGCGTGGTCTACCTTCCTTCTGAACAACAACGGACCCAGATCTATCAGCATCCTGGTTTGACATTTCTGGAGTAGTGGCAGCGTCCCCAGGGACATTGGCCACAGCCGCAAGCCTGCCCTCTTCTTCAGCATCAATCAGCTTCCAGGATTTCAACTGAGCGACATGAGCTGTGGTAGCAAACCTACTTGGTCGACCACTGTACAAATCAGTAACTCTATAGACGTCTCCAGGAAGTACCTCTGAAACCACTAACGGTCCCCTGTAGCGGTTTTGTAATTTGGTAGATTCACCTGTAGAGTTGGGAGCCCTCTTCATCACGACCACCTCTCCCACTTGGTAATGAGTATTATCATGCCGTCGAGCATCATATGCTATTTTCATTTTTCTTTTGGAAACTTCCATAACTTGGTGGGCTCCAATGCGCAATCCTTCAGGCGGTGTCCAATCATCAACAGTAGTGGATAGGCTGCGCAGAGCTCCCAAGTGGAACCGCGGCCTATAGCCGTGTAACATTTCAAACGGTGTTCTCGTTGTAGTCTTACTTTCACTGTTGTTTATGACTCTCTGGACGTCAGGGAGTAACTCAGACCAACCATCAGGGTGTACTCCAGCAGTTCGGAGTGCTGCCATGACAACACTGTGAGAGCGCTCTACTTGGCCGTTAGCTTGAGGGTGGCGAGAAGAATTCCAGATCAGCACAATGCCTCGCTGCAGACAGAACAGTTCGAACGCACCTGAAGTGTAGCAGCTCCCACGATCCGTGACGAATCGACGAGGTAGTCCATAGGTATCAACGAATAATTGCACTCGTTCAATCAGCTGATCTGCACTGGTGTCTTTCACTGCGTACAAGGAAATGAACTTAGTAAAGTTATCTACTATTGTAAGTACATACTTAAATCCGTCGGGAGTAGTCACAAATGGACCAACATGATCAATGTGAACGGTGTCGAATGGCCGCTTCCCAATAGGTATAGGATGGAGGTAGCCAGGTCGCTTTCCACGAGGATCCTTTGTCAGCAAGCACTCAAAACAGACATTGATGTGCAATCGCACGTAGCGCCGCATCCCGGAAAACCAAAAATCTTGTAATATATTGGCCACAGTAATATCTACAGCCGGGTGACCACTAAGGTCATGCGCGGTGACCACAAGGCTCTTCCTCATGCTCTTGGGCATCACAAACAACAACTTATCGCGGTGGCGTCGATACAGCAACCCACCTTTTAAGACAAACTCACCGCAGGTGTCGCCGGTTGTACTCATGTCCAACTTGACACGGGCAATGTCATCATCTGAAGACTGACACATCGCCACTCGTTCTTCTTCAGACATTAGAACACCAACGACATCGATCCGCTCTGCCAAAACATCATCCAGCGGTGGTTCTTCAGTTGAGACCGGAGCTCGAGACAAGGCGTCCACATGAGTCATCTGGTGACCGGCCCTGTACTTCACCTCATATTCATACTCCTGCAGGGAGTCATGCCAACGAGCCACTTGAGCGTTCAGGTTCTTAAAGTTGTTCAAGTAGACTAACGCTTGACAATCAGTTAAGATCACAAATTTTATACCGAGCAGAAACTGTCGCAACTTGTTTACGGCCCACACTAGGCACAACAGCTCCAGCTTACTAGAATGGTAGCGAGACTCCGCATCGCTTGTCTTGCGACTAGCGCAGTACACCAATCGCAAACCTTCACCCTTTTCCATGGATTGTAACAGAACGGCGCCTAGACCGTCAGCACTCGCGTCGGTATGTAATTCTGTCACCTCGGCGTCGCGCCGGAACATGCACTGCACCGTGTCGCCCACAAGGGCATCCTGCAGCTTGCGGAACGCTTGTTCTTGACCATCAGCCCATTGGAATTTCACACCTTTGCGCAACAAAGCAGTTAGCGGTTCTGCTATGACAGCATATCCGAGCACGAACCGACGGAAAAATCCAGTGAGTCCGAGGAACCGTCGAACAGAATGCACGTCACTCGGCACGGGGTACTCAACAATCGCGCGAGTCTTTTCGCGACCCGGGCGAATCTCGCCGTTCTCAACCACGAAACCCAAAAACTCCACTTGAGCCGTACCAAACTGGCACTTTGACGGCTTTAACGTCAATTTAGCGTCCCTAAGTCGATCGAGCACCAATCTTAGTTTTCTCAGCATGTCAGTCCAGTCACGACCTTCGATTATCATGTCATCCAAGTAGTTTCGAACTATTTTGCCCTGGAGCGGCCCAAGAACTCGCTGCATCAAACGAGTGAACTCAGCCACCGCTCCGGAGAGACCAAAAGGCATACGAGTGAATTCACCAGTTGTATCAGAGGTGATGAAAGCAGTTTTTTCCGAGGCCTCCGTAGACAGTGGTATCTGCAGATAACCACTAGCGAGGTCGAGCTGCGTGAACATACGGCCTTCCGCGAGAGACTCCAGCTGCTCATGCATATCATGAAGGGGGTAGTGCTGTCTCACCGTTTGTTTGTTCAGTCTTCGGAAATCTATACAAAGTCGATTTTTCCCTCCGGCTTGCTTCACCAAAAGCACCGGGCTGGCGTACGGAGAAACGGTATCGCGAACCACGCCATGCAACTTCCAATCAGCTACTATCTTAGCTATCTCTTCTCTATCAGACGGGGTGGTCTTGTACGGACGACACACCACGGGTCGACTGCCTGGGACCTCATTGATATCTACAGTCATCAAAGGCGTACAGCCTAGCTCACCTAGGTCCTTAGCGAAGCATTCACGGTATTCGTTCACAAGTTCGATCAGCCCTTCACGTTCAACAGCAGTTGCATCGAGTTTAACATAGCCAAAATCAGCCTCCAGCAATGGCAAACGAGCTGGGACCACATGTTGTTCCACAGTATGTATAAAATCGGCGTCACAGCCAACTGTTGTAACGGTGGTTTCCGTCTGGCCCGTGCACGGCTCAGCTCGATATAGGTGCAGCTGACCATCGACCTTACGGTACTCTACCGAGGGCATATCTAGCCACTCACGCCCTATTATCACGTCGGGCTGTTGCACGGTATCTGGCACAACTAACATGGACACTTGTCCGGGACACACATCATCCACGGCAATCTCGGCATAAGCCATACCGACGGCTCGCACGGAAGGAATAGTGGTACTGCCCAACCCATACAACGACTTGTCAGTAGGCTTCACCGAGAGACCACAGCTTATGGCCACGCTCGCCTTGACCAAATTATAATGGGAACCTGTGTCAAGCAAAACGTCCACTTCTTGGCCATTGATTCGCCCAAACCTCCGGTAGGGGTGGCTTCTCGTCTCACGTGCTACCACAGCCACGCTCGACTGGCCCCGTTCCGGACAATTCGGCCGAATGTGACCGACGACACCACAACCATAGCAGGTGGCAGACCTTCGACGCGTCGGACAGTCCCTTGAGAGATGTCCAACGGTTCTACAATTCCAGCACATCGCAGCACTGTTGTCCATACTTCCTGACGACACACTGGCGTTGGACGGTTTTAGTTGTACCGGCTGGACGGCAGGCCGTGAGCCCCACGAAGTCGAACTCTTTACAGCAGATTGCGTCTTCGTGAACTCCGCCTTACGTTCGAAGCCTACCGTAGGTTGGTGCAACGCGTTCATCCGGTCCCACGAAAGCATGTCTTCGAGTAGCTCGTCCTCATCAACGTGCCGTCGACCAACGACATACAACGCCAAGTTCCTCGCATACAACCCGCGGAGGAGATAATCTTTCGAGTCTTCCAATGACAAGGACAGTTCGCGACACATGCGCATCTTCGGTTGGAAATAGTCCATCAAGGCTTCATTTTTGGCTTGTTTGCGGGCTTTCATCAGATCCAACCTATCGGACACACTTGATGCACGCACAAACGTCTTCCTAAATTTTTTTTCAAATTCGGACCAATCGCAGAACGAGCGACCCATGAACCAGTCCTTCGCAGCAGCTTCTACGTGCATGCGTAGGTATTGCAGTGTATATGAAAACGGCCACGCGTTGACGGACGCCAACCCTTTAACGGCTAACAGCCAATCCTCAGCCATGACGGAGGTTTCTCGTCCGTGGAACTTTTCAACGCCTTTAGCCAGGTCTGACACCACGCGAAACTCGAGAGGTTCTCTGGGTTCAAGCTTCTTCTGGTCCGTCTCAACCTTAGCACTGATTGACGACTTCAATTTTTCAAGTTCGTCGAGAACAGCGGCACTATTGTCTGCAGCCTTTAACTGCGTAGTCAACCGCTCGACGAGAGACACCAAATCATTATACGTCGGGGCTTTGATACTCACAGAATTTGCAGACTTTCCTTCTTTTTCGTCGGGCATTATCAGTCCGCAACAATAACAATAACAATAACGATGATATCAACGATGATAATGGTATCACTGTTGTCAGTTTGATAACGCAGACTGTTACCACGGTATCGTTACCAACCCAAGTGGTTGTAATCACGCGTTTAAGGTTACGTGCGTAATTCGGTAGTACCAACCTCGTGTTCTGCACTTCTGCCGCGCGATGCACCGCGACCTTGAACAACAAATACGACTTGACGAACGCAACAACTTCGGTTTTCGAACACAACGGTCAACGACGATGGCAAAACATTTTCGATTAACGCACGAACTATAGCACCCTACGGCCTTCAAAGTTAAACCACGGACAACCACTACTATCACAGAATAGAACGTTACTGAGTATCGACACTCACTCTAGACGCACATTCGCATCCCACTTCTGAAATATATTATTATGTTAACTGTCAGGACTTAACAACAATAATATAAAGACTTTCGCTAGGTAAATTAACTTTTATTCAAACACTTTACTACAAATCACTTTAATCACAACGGTGCAATTCTGGCGGGCACAGGTGACAGGTCGCCTGAGCCGCACGACACCAACTGGTTTACTCTCATTAGGCAACGATATCTGCAGCACAGCAATAACAACAGTACCGCTCCTAGTGAGAGTTTACATATGTATGGTAACAGTATGTGGCATACTACTGTATGCCTATATGTATAGGATATAATATCTCGATACATACATAAAGAATAATAAACAAACAAGCTTATTTATTTATTTAAGTATTTATTATTAATTCAAACGGGATGAACCCAAGAACAATTTTTATAGTTATTACAATATAAGTGTACTTAAATCTAAATCTATTTAAATGAAGACAGTATACGGTAAAAAAAGTGTATATTATATATTTATATGTAAGCAAAATTATAAATTGACAAATTATAAAAAATAATGCTTACAAAGCAATACAAAAATAAATGTAATATTGGAGATTTTAGGTAACAAAACAAAAATAATAATAATAAATAGGTAAGGAAGAATAATTTATAAATAAGTCATATAATTACAGGAACACTCAAAAGACTTAAATTTAAAAAAATCTACCTGGACGTCATTAACTACATAAATTATTCTATTAATAGGAGAACTAAGTGCATAATATTTTGTTCTTTGAAATGGAATGTAAAACGTTTTAGCAGATCTAGTTCGACAATGCGGGACATTAAATTTTAGACAGCTGAATAATTTAGGACAGTTTAAATGACCATTTACTAATTTAAATAGAAACTTCGAATCAATAATTTTTCTTCTTTCAGCAAGACTGATCATATTTAGTTTGATTAATAACGGTGTATAATTTACTGGTTGCCGAGAGATATTGCATTTGTACGAAATTAATCGAAGAAATCGATTTTATATAGCTTCAAGGCTTTATATGTGAAAAACGCTAGAGGGTGACCATACGACTGAATTGTATTCTAGAGTAGAACGCACCAGAGAAGAATAAAGCATTTTTAAGGTATCTGAATGAGTTAAATCATTACTAGTCTTATTTATGAAACCTAATGTAGAAGAGACTTTTTTAGTAATATTTAAGTAATGTTTGTTGAATGAAAGGGTAGAATCAAAAGTAACGCCCAAATCGCAAGTTTCAAAAACGCGTTGAAGTAGGTACACACAATATTATCTATGGTATAAATGTATAATCATTTATAATTGGAGAACGAGATCTGGTGAAAGACATTACTCTGCATTACTTTATATGTTATGTAGTAGGTACTACCTACTATGGTGTAAATGTGTAATTATGTTATATATATATATATATATATTCATTGGCGCAACTAGGGGGGGTGCTTTGGGTCCTTAGCACCCCCTAAAAAATAGTTTAAAAATTTGAAAAAAAAGTTAAAAATTTATCGAATTACAATAATTATAAGTTATAACACAATAATAATTTTTATAATATAACATTTTGTTATTTATAATGTTGAATTATCGGATGTGTTGATTTTAATTTAGTGGAAATAAGGATGCCGAAGCGGCCTAGTTATTTTAAATAGTCTGTGCTATATAATATAATATCTGTATAGTATATTTATCAGTACCTACCTAACATACTAATATAATCTGGTATTGGTATTCCCCGAGGGACGGAAATATTCTCGTCATAATGACGTCTGGCATACGGGCTATACGCCGATACGCCACAACAAAAACACAACACAGTCTACTAGGATACTAAGATTTATAATAAATTTAATGGTCTTAGGTTACAGTGCAGTGTGTAACACAGAACACTACATTTACGTATTAGTGTATTACGTATGTGGTGTGTTAGAGGCGTTTCTTATATAGTTATATTATTATTGCTAAAAATTATATATTGATCGATATTGCATCGTCAATTGTATGTTTATTACGACTTACGAGTGTTAATTAATCGATTTTAATCATGTTTTCAATCTTTAATTTTAAAAACAAAATTAAACAAAATACATCAACAAAAAATTTGGACGAGACTGTCGAAACTCATAGTGATGAATCAAAAGCAAAGAAAATATGTAACCATGAACAGAACGATGGACATAATGATGATGATGAAAACATTCAACTAAAAAATAATGTTTTAAATTTGAATATACAGTCTGTTGATTTGGGTGATATTGATTCGGGCCCAAAGCAACCTAAACTTCAAGTAAGTAAAAATTAAATAAATAATAATTAACTGTAATAAGAATAAAACAAGAAATCACACGATTCTTGATTAATACATACTGACGTTTGACATATTAAATTGTTTTGACATACAAAGTGTCTTATATTATTTTATTTTACAAAAAAAAAGTTGAAGCATTTTTTTTTTCTAGATATTTCCACTAACAAAATTTGGACCTCAAAATAGAAGTTTTAATGCTAAACACTATAGTGAATTTGAATGGTTAGAATATAGTGTGTCTCGTGATGCTGTTTTTTGTTTTAATTGTATTCATTTTGCAAAGAATGTAAAAACTGACAATTTAATTACAACTGGATACAACAATTGGAGAAAAGTATGTTTTTTGTTTGGATATTTATTTCTATAAATTAAAAATAATTATTATTTAGTGATCATAGGCATAACGATAACATGTTCAACAGAAGTAAAATAAGTTGATTAATAAAAACTATGTATATATATTTTTTACTTTTATATTTTTAATTCATTATTTTAGTTGAATGAAAAGTTGTTAAAACATTCAAAAACTGTTCAACATTTAACATCAACTGTCCAGTATAATAGTTATAAAAGCTCAAAATTGACTGGCACTATAGTTACTCAATTATCAACTGCTAAAAAAAATGAAATTTTAAAAAATAGACAGTATATGAAAGTTCTTATAAATATAACCCTCTTTTGTGCTAAACAGGGACTTGCTCTAAGAGGTCATGATGAAAAGTCATCAACAGTTTCTAATACTGGTAGGAAGATATGTTTTCATTTTAGTACCGCTACTATCACTTATAGTATAATAGCTTGTAAATCATAAATTATTTATCTACAGGAAATTTTAAAGAGCTTTGTACATTATTTGCAATGAACGATAAAGAGTTTTCAGACTTTTTTAACAGAAAAATTAACTATACAAGTTGGATTATTCAAAATAGTATACTTGAAGTTTGTTCAAATATGACAATAAATACTATCATTAGTGAAATAAAATACTGTGGAATGTACTCTATTATGTTTGATGAAGCAAGGTAATACACTATTACCACAGATTATATTTTTTCCTATTACTTAGAAATAAGTTAGTAGGTAATATATATTATATTTTAATATAATTTTTTTTCATAATTTTTTTTCTATTAGATCTTATAAAACAGAACAATTATCAATATGTGTTAGATACATTATTCCTAATAGCTATAATGTATGTGAACGATTTATTGGATTTTATGATGTATCAAATGGGAGAGGAGCCGAACATATTTCTATTGAAATTCTCTCTGTTCTAAAAAAATTTGGCATTTCTGATATTCCTCTTGTGGCACAAACATACGATGGTGCAAACGTTATGTCAGGATCCACATCTGGTGTTCAAACTAGAATAAGAGACTCTCACCCTGAAGCAATTTTCATTCATTGTATGGCCCATAAATTGAATTTGGTTGTAACAAATACTTGTAGAACTATTAAGGTGCATAACAAATAATAATAAATACTTAAATAATATTTAATACATTTTTATGTACGTTACAATTTATAATATATGTACCCATTCTTTTTTATAATCAATTTAATCATTATCTTTTACAGGAATCTAATACCTTTTTTAATACTCTAGAAGCAGTTTATGTGCATTTTTCACAGCCTGGCAAAGATAAGCTATTACAAGATTTACAGAAATCCATGCAAATAAAATCATTATCGATTTCTAGATTATGTGAAACGCGGTGGTCGTGTCGTCTTAAAAATTGTAAAGCAGTACATAATAGTTTTGGTGTAATAGTAAATATTTTACAAAATGAAATAAATGAAGATACAAACAAAGAAGTGGCTCAAGCAATTGGTAATAATTTAATATATTACTTTGTATTTTATATTAATATAAGTATACTATGTAGACTATAATAACTTGAGTATAATATAACTATAAGACATTTTGTTCAAAGGTCTTCTGCACATGTTAAAAAAAATGTCATTCGTATTATATTTGTTCATTTTTGAAGAAATCTTAGGAATAATAGATATATTGAGTAAAAAATTGCAAAAAAAAGAAGGAACAATTGGAAATGCTGTTATTGAAATTAATGCTGTGATAAAAACAATTCAAAATATGAGAAATGAAAAATCATTTGATGTCTTATGGAATAATGTGATACAGTTTTTATTGAAACATGATATTGATGATTCACATAATACACCTGGACCTGGTCAGTAATAAAAGTTATCAAATATAATAATATTGTTTTAAACATAATTATACTTTGGAATATGCTTGGTATTTATTGAATTATTATTTTAAAATTGTTTAGGTGTAATTATGTCATCAAAAAGAAAACGAAAAGAATCTATTAAACTTAAAAGTTTTCATGTGTCTGTTACAACTGGTGCTGGAGGAAATGACATCTGTAATCAAGGTGTTGACATGAATAGAACAGAAAACTATAAACAATATTGGTGTTCTCATGCATATTATGCTGTATTGGATGCAATTATAGGCCACTTTGAGTTAAGGTTTTCAAAAGAGAGTTTGGAACTTGCAAATTCAATACATAATTTCATTAAATTAAATATGACTAAAAGCATGATGTTTATTGATCATTACCAAGTAAGTCAATTAATAAATACATATAAATGGAATGTAATAATTGTTTAATACAATGATGTATTATTGTATTAAACAATTATTACATTTATTATAGATGTATTTCTATAATAAATTGTAAGTAATTATTAATTTATTTTATTAGGCATTATTTTCTATTGATAAAGAAGCATTACGTTCTGAAATGACTGTAGCACACAACTGTGCCATACAGTTAAAACCAAATTTTGGTTTAGAAGAATTAAAAACCATTATTTCAAAAGAAGTCTATCCTAATATTCATTCCTTACTTAAAGTAGCCCTGATACTACCTATCAGTTCTGCATCGTGTGAACGATCTTTTTCAGCCATGCGTCGTATCAAAAACTGGACTAGAACATCTATGACACAAGATCGTTTTGGTTATCTTTCTGTATTGCACATCGAGAGAGATATTGTTAATAATCTAGACCTCAATATTATACTAGACGAATACTCAAAGAAAGACCGTCGTATAGATTTAATATTATAGTAAAAAATGTAAATAAAATATATTATATATCATGTAGAAAAATAATAACATATAAATTGATATAATATATTATTATTAATAAAAAAATTAAAAATTAAATCAAAAAAAATAATTTTAAGTGACTTTGTTCTGGGTCCACATCAAGTATGACTTTTTTTTTGTTTCTGTTTTTAAAAACAATTTGTACTGTCCTGTGTAGACACAGAACTATGGTTTTTGTTTTGTTTTAGTGGTTAATATAGGCAAATAGTGGAGTTGGGTCCCATCGAGTCACAAAAAAACCTGGAGCTTAAGCACCCCCTACTTCAAATGTCTAGTTGCGCCAATGTATATATAAGATATTTACTATTTTGTTATTCAATATAAAACGATATAAATATGTTATTTTATTAAAAATAAACGTTTTGTTTCAGTAAATATATAAGTAATAGTTAATCCCGTACCTATATAAGTATTTTATATCTGACCGCACTATATTATATATTATAACTAAGGTTAAAATAATTAGGTACCTATAATCCTTATTGACCGACCCTATTGCAGTCAATTACCCCCTCAAAAAGGAACTATTTCTACTGTTTCTAGTTTTTGAGACTAGATTGGTATCTCTACTAAACATGTCATGATAATTAGTTGGGCATGTTCTTCAATGTATTATCATGAGTGAACAGGATAAATAGATGTTAGATGTATTATCAATTTAAAGTTCACCGAGCGTAAATAATACATTTTAATTTGTATGATAGCCGATACGAAGAATTTTAAATTGAACCGTCCACCACCATGATTTAAGAACAACAAATCAAACATAACTCTTCAAAAGAATTAAATATCGTTATTATTGTACTTTAAATTAAGGCGGGGTGTTTATATCACCACAGACCACTGTTACCACTTATCATATACCTACATTTATTAAAATGGACCAAGTTTACACAGAAGGCTTAGCCCAAAGGGATTTAGTTGACAAGGGTACTAGTTGACCCATGGAGATCTAATTGATCCCGGGAGATCTAGATAACCATGGGGATCTTGTTAACCGGGGATCTAGGTGATACGTCACCTCCCCGTCACATCTTATCACTTTCAATCGCCAATACATCCTATTGGCATAAATATTGGCGATAGACATTTTTTCCTATGCAACAAGTCCATCAAAAGTGAACTGCCGTATAACCACAAAACAATAACCACTCATTTTTTCGGACAAGAGCTTATCACTCGACAATAGAAAGTGATAACACAGAATATTCTGGGGCACGGCCTTAGACTAGACCAGACAGTAAATAAAAACGGTTTATATCACTTTCATGGATGAAAAATATAATATCAATTTGGCTTGGAATAAGCAAAAAATAACATTTATCACTGGCCGCCGAATTTAAAAATATTTAAATTTTCAATATATTATTATAATAAACAAAATACAAATACAATTTCACAACTGAGCAAGGCCGTATGCCCGTATCTGAGGGTGGTCCAGGGGGTTTCGATCCCCCCCTAAATTTTTTCAATATGTCTTATTTTTAACTAAATATCGAAACATAAATTCAACAAAATTATAATATACAAGTTTTGGACATTCTACATCCTACACGTCAACTTCTTGAACTTAAGTAAACAATCTTACACATAACGATTCATTATTTGAATAATTAACAATGGAAATAAATCATTATACGTTATTCCTTATGTTCAATGTCATTAAAATTGAAATATTTATCTCGTATGAACATTGCTGAAGTTATATTGTGAAATTCAAAACAAATTACTACCTGTTATACCGATATAATGCATATTTACTATACACATAAAATTAATACTAATGACTGAATTGTTGTATCCAAGCAGATTTATTTTATTTATTTTTAAGTACATACTGTGATCTATATTTATTTGGTATTCTCATGAAGATATAATCGGAAATTTTTTTTTAAACTTAATTAAGTTTTATATTGTACCAAAGTATTGTGTATTATTTATAACATATTAAGATATTAATTGTGAAAATTGCGATATTGTTAATCTCTAGCATTCAACAACAAAAAACTTTTTTATTTCTAACAATAAGTAATAACTAATTAAATTACATTTAACTATTAATATAATTTATATACCTTTATACAAATATAATGATTTATAATATGTTTAATTGTGTAAATCAGGTAGTCAATCTCTATTGATGAATATATAATAATATAATATTTGATATATTAATATTTAACATATAGTTTAAGTCTCAACAGTACTTTATGATATCCAACTATGACTATATTATCTTAGTTAGTTAACTGTTGAACACTATTGGTTAATTCAATAATAATTTTCTTCACACACCACATTTACTAAAGTTTAATTTATATTTTTACACTAACCATGATGAACATCTCAAAAAAGTAATAATATTTTGGTATATAATAAATAATAATGTATATTACATTTAATATTTTATAAGATTTTTGCATAACAGCTATAAAATAATATATAAGTTAAGCATTTATATAAGTTTTTAAATTTTATAATGTATTAAACAATGCATATTTAGCACAAAACAGTTTACATACATATTAGTCACTAAACATTATAAAAGTAATGAACACAATTTTAAAAAATTTCAGAATCTGTGGAACACCATTGATATAGGCTATTATGGTTTAAGTGTTAAACTGTGTCATTATTATTATTATTATTATTATATTTAAATTTAAACTATTTATTGTAAATCTGTATATTAAATATTATAATTATGTAAATTTTACACTGTATGTCTGTACCATACTGTATATTTAAAATTAAATTGGAAATATTTTCCGTTTGGTATATAAAGTTTATTATTATTATTAATATATAATTTGTTTTAGAAAAATTGACATGCAAAGCTCTTTGAACAATTTTGAATTGAAATATTCAAATTGTACCAATTAGTAATTTAGTTATTTGCTGTATTAATCATAAGTTAAATATAAAATCGTATTTAATTATATTTAATACAATTATTAGATAGAAAATAAATTTATTAGGGTTTCTAAAGCTACTTTGAATGACCAAAAATTAATGAATCCAATTTCCATAACTCGTGTCTAACTAAATTTCTGAAGTCTGAACTAGGTATATGTTGTTACTTTCCAATTCACATTTACACATCTTGGTCTTCAAAG